>NC_044040.1:57541265-57638765 GCF_901765095.1 Microcaecilia unicolor
TCTTATGTTCTTATTTACATCTGCTGTCCTTAAGAGGAGAACTGACTTATGAAGGTTCAAAGCTCCACTTATACACACATTCCAACCCTCTTGTTTGTTGATGAAAACTATGGCAGCAACTCTACAACTGGGCACCGCAACTCTACAACTGGGCACCACTCTCTGATGACTAATTATTTAAATGCATCTGTAGCCTCTCCTGCCTGGTTAAACCCTTTTGAATATCAACCCCTATATTTCCATCCTGATCTTTTACAATTGGAACTGTTGAGCATCATACAAACATTTTCCTCAACAAATACCAACAACTATTTGTTCACGGTATTTACAATAATCCCATTTATAAAAAATGCACATATACATAATTAAACATTCTTCCAGTGTGAAAAAATGTCCATCTTCCAAATGCTAGTGTTATAACACAGTACTGACAGCTTGCAAACAAAATAGGATGCATCAAGTTAATTTCTGGCATATCAAACATGGATTTTGACACTTGGCAAAAACATTATTTATAATGCTAAGCTCCTTTTGCCATGATTAATGTTTCCTGTTGGTATTTGTAAGATAAGCATGGAAAATAATATCATAAATGCCTCTGATGTTGTGGTTTTTAGCATTCATGTTAAGAACTAGCTTTGCTTTAAGCTTGCCATTAAAATAAATAAAATAGAAGGAGCATATTGTTGTGAGAAAAACATGTCTAATATACAGTAAAAAAAAATCAATTGGTAATTTTTTAAATAAATGATTCAGGATTCTAAGGGCCCTGTTTACTAAGGTGTGTTAATGTTTTTAGCATGCCTACACTTAGCATGTGCACTAACCATATAGGTGCCTATAAGGATATTGTAGGCACCTACATGGTTAATGCGTGTACATGGTTAATGCACATTAAAAACGTTAATGAACCTATAACACTGCTTAGTAAACAGGGCCCCACGTTTGCTGTAAACTTTAAGAAATATGAGTTCTTGCCCAACTTGGTCACACAGGAGGTACTTGTAATTCCCATACAATAAGGAGGACTGACTGTAGGTTCAGTTCCTAGACAACAGCTCCATTTCTCTGTCAAACTGGGTTTGGAAAATTTACAGAGGCAACAGGTATTTATTTAAAATTCTTATATACTACCAACAAGCCAATAAAAGCAATCAAAGCAGTGTACATTGTGATAAAGTCACCTCCAGGATAGTTGGGTTAAGGCAGTTTCAGTCTGAAATACAAGTCCCAGTAGGCATTGCAGGCAAGGAGCCAGAGGGGGAGATGAAGAACCCGGACTGGACTCCTAGCTGCAATCAGGGAAGACATGGGTGTAAGCTGGCAGGTTGTGTAGAGTGGCGGCCACTAAGCAGAAAGAGAGTTAGGAAACCCTGTGTGCAGGAGCTCATCATTGGTCTCATTAGTCTAATGCTTAACTCAGCTGGTTTGGGTGTGAGGAAGCTAATGGAAGGGAATGATTGGTGGTGTTAGCTAAAGCCAGGGGTTGATTAGGCAGGTGGGAAGGAGGCCCAGGAGTGGAGTTCAGTTCAGGAGAGAGAAGCAGATGGAGAGAAGCAGTTGCAGGCTGAAAATCCTTGGGCAAGGAGGTCCCTAAAGTACTGATAGTTACAGGCTGAAAATCCTTGAGCAGGGAGGTCCCTAAAGTACTGAAGCAGGCTGAGATTCCTTGGGTGAGAGGCAGTCCCAAAAGTATTGAATTCACTGGGAAGCTAATGCAGGGGAAAACCCTTGGTAGAAGAAGTCCCTAAAATATTGAACTCTCCTGAAAGTAAAGAGGATAGAAGGTAGAAAATGCTGCTTAGTGACTGAACTGTGATGATGAACTGAAAGAACTGTTTGTCTTGGGAATTGAATTACTGTTTATTGTGCACTGGATAAAGAGCCCAGACTGGAGCCTGTAAGCCTATATTGAATCCTGGTATGTACTATGCTGCTGTTGGAACTGTGTACTAGAAACCTACATGGAATAAAAGTCCTTAAGATTGAAGTTACTGGTGGACATCTATTTCTTCATTGTACCGGGAGCCTGTGGCTGGAGGAGATTGTTCTATCCTTGGCTGCACAAGAGAGGTACTTGGTTACAACATCAGCTAGTGGGGAGTGAGTCCCAGTCAGTATGGAACAGTGACATGAGAGGGATAATTCTATAAGAGGCTGCCTCTTTTCAGGTGCCAAGAAGACTTCTCTTTAGAACTTATTCTATTAAAGAAAAGTAGGTACCAACTTTTCTTTCTAGCATACTAGTGCAACAGGTCACATGCACAGATAGTTATAGGCATGAGCCCTTACATTAGTCATAGAGATAGTTAGATTCTCCCCTTTGCTGCTGGTTGCTGGTGGAGGCACGCGTCCATTTTAAGTCTGCATAATCCTTTATAAAATTCTTTGTGGGTTAGCTCTAGCTTATCTGTCAAATTGGGTGCAGACTGCTGCTAAAAACAGAGGTCTGCGAGACAATTTACAGCTTCATTATCCTGCTCCCAGTAAGTTGATATCTAAGACTAGCTTTTCTGCTAGCCTTCTATATCAAGCGCTGACCGTTTGGAATTCAGTACCATTACAACTGAGAAAAATCCAAACAAAATTTTGTTTTTATGAAATGACTTAGTCTTTCTTCTTAAGAACTTTTTGTCCCATAATTGAGCTAGGTTGCCTCTATGTTGTAACACTGTTATTGTAGTGTTCACAGGGCTTTTTTTGAGGGGGTACTTGGGGGTACTGAGTTCCGGCACCATTTCCATTGTCTGCTAAAATTGACCCATGGAGCACAAGTTTTAATGGAAGAGCTCAGGCTCTACACACCAATTTTGCCTTGTCATAGATTCTATGACTGATTGCAGGGGGCCTGGCTATTGTGGGGTGAATCCCTCAGTGATCACCCCACCCCTGAAGTGTGGCCTAGCATTTGAGTACCGGCACCTTTTTTGCTAGAAAGAACGCACTGAGTGTTCATTTTCTATGATGCTTTGTCCACTCACATGGTTTGCCTGTTTACTCTTCTTTTTGATCCACACTGAACTCTCTGGGTTGTTGCTGAATACAAGAAACAGTATAATGTAATTGCTCAGGCCTAGATTGTTGAAGAATGCATGTAAATCATATTATCCTCTAATTTACGCATGTAACTGTGTGCTCCTCCTACACTGCACCCTAACTTGCCCATGTGAATGCTCACCTGCAAAGTATGCACCATTGAAGATTGGCACAGATTTATAGAATACATAAACAAAAAAATGACTAGATTTCTGGCATTTATGCATTTACGTATTGCCAAATTTAGGCAGCTCCTTATGCAATTACCTCCGAAATGACTGAATAAAGGACCAATGAAAGCTAGATTCTGGAGGAAGCACTTGTGCATTATACTTGTTGAGGACTGCTATTCTCTTGACTGGACTAAGTACTTATGTAGGGAGGGGGTCATATAATAGAACTAAAACCCAGACCATTGTAAATGAAGGCTCATTGTGCTATAGACCAGTAGCAAATGGTTCTTCTTGAACTAGAAACCTGAAAAGAAGAAAAACTTGCAGACAAAAAAAAAAAAAGCTCTTAGATCACTCAAATTATGACCCTTGGGCTCATTTTCAAAAGAGAAGGGCGCTCATCTTTCGACACAAATCGGAGATGGGCGTCCTTCTCACAGGGTCGCCCAAATCGGCATAATTGAAAGCTGATTTTGGGTGCCCTCAACTGCTCTCCATTGTGGGGACAACCAAAGTTCCCGGGGGCGTGTCGGAAGCATAATGAAGGCGAGACTGGGGCGTGCTTAACACATGGGCTTCCTCGGCCGTTAATGGAAAAAAGAAGGGCGTCCCTGACGAACACTTGGCCGGCTTGGTCCATTTTTTCTTACAACCAAGCCTCAAAAAGGTACCCGAACTGACCAGATGACCACCGGAGGGAATCGGGGATGACCTACCCTTACTCCCTCAGTGGTCACTAACCCCCTCTCACCCTAAAAAAACTTTAAAAATATTTTTGCCAGCCTCTATGCCAGCCTCAAATGTCATACCCAGCTCCCTGACAGCAGTAGGCAGCTCCCTTGAGCAATTTTAGTGGGTGCAGTGCAATTCAGGCAGGTGGACCCAGGCCCATCCCCCCCACCTGTTACACTTGTGGTGGTAAATGTGAGCCCTTCAAAACCCACCAGAAACCCACTGTACCCACATGTAGGTGCCCACTTTCACCCCTTAGGGCTATGGTAGTGGTGTACAGTTGTGGGGAGTGTTTTTTTTTTGGGGGGGGTTGGGGGGCTCAGCACCCAAGGTAAGGGAGCTATGCACCTGGGAGCAATTTGTGAAGTCCAATGCAGGGCCCCCTAGGATGCCTGGTTGGTGTCCTGGCATGTCAGGGAGACCAGTGCACTACGAATGCTCATTTCTAAGATGGGCGTCCTCGGTTTCCGTTATCGCCGAAAACTGGGGATGACCATCTCTAAGGACTACCATCTCTAAGGTCGACCTAAATGTGGAGATTAGGGCGTCCCCGACTGTATTATTGAAAGGAAAGATGGCCGCCCATCTTGTTTCGATAATACAGGTTTCCCCACCCCTTTGCCGGGACATCCTGTGAGGATGTCCTCAGTAAAACTTGGGCGTCCCGTTCGATTATGCCCCTCCACGTATACCTATGATATATGGAGGAGCATTTTTGATATGACGTCTAAGTCCAACTTTGGACATTTTGCAAAAAACGTCCAAAATCTAAATAAGAAAGAAGGTCCATTTCGAAAAGGAAAAATACTGTTTTGTGATTTGGATGAATTGTTTTTTTTCAATGTTTTGTGATTTGGACTTTTTTTTTTTTTTTGGTCCATTTTCAAAAACAAATGTCCAAGTGCAAAACGCACAAAATCAAGCCTTTCAGATGTAGGAGGAGACAGCATTTTTAGTAGACTGGTCCCCCTGACATCCCAAGACAGCAATAGGGCACCCTAGGGGGCAGTGCAGTGGACTTCATAAAAAGCTCCCAGGTACACATCTCACCATAGCTCCCTTACCTTGTCTTATGAGCCCCCCAAAACCCACTACCCCCAACTGTACACCACTACCATAGCCCTTATGGGTGAAGGGGGCACCTTTATGTGGGTACAGTGGGTTTCTGTTGAGTTTTGGAGAGCTCACAGTTTCCTCCACAAATGTAACAGGTAGGCGGAGGTAGGAGCCTAGGTCCACCTGTCTGCAGTGCACTGCACCACTACTAGACTACTCCAGGGACCTGCATGCTATACTAATGGACCTGAACATAATATCTGAGGTTGGCACGGAGGCTGGCAAGTAATGTTTTTCATCACATTTTTTGGGGGGTGGGAGTAGGTTAGTGACCACTGGGGGATTGAGGGGAGGTCACCCTTGATTCCCTCCAATGGTCATCTGGTTATTCAGGGCACATTTTGTGCCTTATTTGCTATAAAAACAGGTCTAACTCAAAACATCTTAGTTTTAGTCCTGGACATTTTTGTTTTGCTCCATTATGGCTGAAAAACGTCTAAGTCTTATGAACACCTAAGTCCCTTCCTGAACACCCCCTTGAGATTTGGATGTACTTCTGACGGACTTTATAGAAAAACATCTAAAAATAGGTTTCGAAAATACTGATTTGGACATTTTGTGATTAAAACGTCCAAATGTTTTTCTCTTTTGAAAATGAGCCCAATAGTTAACATAGCCTTGTCAGACAAATCCTGAATTCCAAGCTGAAATAAGGTAAGGGGGAATCTTGCTTTCTAAAAGTGTTGTCTGTCCTGTAAATCACCGGTATGGAAGTACTCAAAAAACTCTAATGACTGAACAAAACAATATTAAATTCAGCCATAAGAAGTTTTCAGGGGATTTTTTGTTTGGGTATTTTTAAGCAATGAGACTTGTATCGTACATTTCAGAAGCACTACACTAACTTGGCCCTATGGACATACTCTGCACATCTTAATTTTCTATTGGCAACAAAATAAGCTGTTTAAAAGCCTTGGCCCCAGGCATGCCTGAAGTAGAGTGTGCTAAAGTAGCCATACAACTTAGGCCCTATTCAGTAAGGGTTTTTTTTTTTCCAGTTTATGCCTATGGCAGAAAATCTTTCCTGCAAAAATCCTTATCAAAGCATTCACTGTGGGATAGTTAGCAGCTTGCTCTTATAAAATTCTTAAAACTGTCCAGCAACAGAGGGCAGAATTTGAAATGCATTACATGTGGAAAGTAATTTCATAACAGAAGACATAACTTTGTGCAGCAGGGAAAACATTAGCTATGCTCTATGTTGCTCCCTCTTTTTTTAGTGTGTTTTATAAAGGGAAAACATGAACACAGGAAGAGCTGCCATCAGGAGACCTTCGGTTCAGTTCCTGCTCACCTGGCTGACAGGGGTTGGGAATATTGAAGAGACAATGAGCATAGCTGCTGCTAAGTGGGAAGTCCCATGGGGTCCCAGGTAATTCTATAAAGTTAGATAGCATGTACATATGTAAATAGAAACATGACAGCAGATAAAAGCCAAATAGCCCACCCAGTTTGCCCATCTTCCATAACCACTAACTCTTCCTTTTCCTAAGGGTTCCCATGTGCTTGTCCCACAATTTCTTAAATTCGGACACAGTCCTCATCTCTACTGGGAGGCCATTCCACATTTCCGCCACCCTTTCCGTGAACAAACTACTACTAGTCATTTCTATAGCGCTACTAGCTGTGCACATTATATACAGGTACTTTCTCTGTCCCTAGATGACTCACAATCTAAGTTTTCTGTACTTGGGGGCAATGAAGGGTTAAGTGACTTGCCCAAGGTCAGAAGGAGCTGCAGTGGGAATCAAACCCAGGTTGCCAGGATCAAAGTCCGCTGTACTAACCATTCGGCTACTCCACCTTTGAGCCTCACAATGGCCCTGCCTCCTGTCGCTTACATTTCTGGAAAAACGTCTTATCACCCAATTTTACCGTATTAGCTGTCTTTTCTTCCATTTGCCTCTTTGCTTTCCATTTGCCTTTTGCTTATCCAAGTGTTCTCACCTGTCCTCTTCTTTCTGAGTCATCTTATAACGTATGAAGGCTAACCCCTTTCCCTTACATTTTTAGCTACTGAAATATCTACTTTTTAAATAAATAGAACTATGTCCCATTTCTGAAGGCTCCTGGTGCTTTTTTGCTGTACTCTGGAGTGTGTTTTGTACTTTGGACTCTCTCTGTACTGTTGTACTTAATATTGAACCACACCATTCGGTGATCAGTAGATGCCAAATGGTCTCCCACTGTGACATCAGAAACATTCTCTCCATTTGTAAGCACCAGGTTCAGAATAGCTCCATCCCACATTGGTTCCATTAACCACTGCTGAAACAATTCTTCCTGTAGGGAATCCCTTTGCTTCTGGATGACTCCGCAGCAGGGATGCCCCAATTGACATTTGGCATATTAAAATCACCCATCAGTAGTACTTCCGCTTTCCTAGCTATCTTATGGATGTCTTCAATTAAGACTTTGACCATTTCTTCTGACTGTGAAGGTGACCTGTATATTACTCTTAGATAAATGCATTTTCCTTTCCCTCTTTCCAGTTTAATCCAAGCACTTCTTCTGTACCCCATGTGCCCTGCAGTTCTGTCACTTTAATATTCTTAGTATACAATGCCACTCCTCCACCCTTTTTTCCTACCCTGTCCTTCCTGAGTAGATTATAGCCAGGTATAGGTACATCCTAGTCATGGTTCTTCGTGAACCACGTCTCCGTGAGTGCCAGTAAATCCAAGTCAGCTTCTTTCATCGTAGCCTCTAGAAGTTTGTTTCCCATACTGCAGGCATTGGTATACAAGGATTTCCAGATGTTACTCTTTTTTTTTCTCTTCTATAGGGGCATTCGAAGACCTACCTTCCTGTGGGTTATTTATGGCTTTGGGGCCTTTTTTTTACCCATCCCCAGCAAGTTTAGTTTAAAGCCCTCTTTTTAGTACTTTAGCTGGTCTGTGGCTGAAGACACTCCTGGACACCATCACCACTCAGTAGCTCTGGAAAGTCAACCCATGGTCTAGAAACCGAAACACTCACGTCGGCACCATCCATGCAGCCACACATTTAGCTCCAGGATGCAAGCTTCCCTCATTTGGCCTTTACCTTCAACTGGGAGGATCGATGAGAACACCACCTGTGCACCTAGGTGCTTCACCCCTGACCCAAAGTCATGAAGTCCCATTTGATATGTTCAGTAGGATACCTAGCAGTATCATCCATGCCAACATGGATGCGCAGCATAGGAGAGTGGTCAGTAGGCTTGATGAGTCTAGGCAATCTTTCCGCAACATCATGAATCTTGGCACCACCAGGTAGACAGCACACCTCCATGGACAACATGTCTGGTTGGCAAATAGATGCCTCAGTACCCTCAGAAGTGAATTTCCAACCACCACTACCTTTCACTTCTTATTGGTCACTTGTCAGTGGCATAGCAAGGGCGGGGCGGAGGGGCGGTCCGCCCTGGGTGTCAATGGGTGGGGGTGCTCCGCTCCGTCCATCCACACCCCCCTCAGCATGGAACCACCTCCCCCCCAACACAGTCCCCACCTGCCAGCCAGGTTCCAGCTCCGTCCGCCCCCAGCGTGGCACTGCCTCCCCCCCACGCAGTCCCCACCTGCCAACCAGGTTCCAGCTCCGTCCACCCCAACGTGGCGCCTCGCATGCAGCGCTGCTGTAAAAAGAAGAAAATCGCCTCCTCGTTGGCCCTTCCCTCTGTGTCCCACCCTCGAGGAAATAGGAAGTTATGTCAGAGGGTGGGACACAGTGAGGGAAGGGCCAACGACGGGGCGATTTTATCGTGTGGAGATTTTATCCGTTGATGACCAATCTAGGAACATTTATTGGATGACAGTTTCCTAGACACCTGATGTAGGCTGGTGAGGCCGAAACATGAGTCTTGTCGGTTCATTCTTATCGTTTCTAATAAAGACAATTTTGAACACCATCTGTGAGAGGTTCCATTGCTCTACTGTTTTTTTGACATATGTTTCTTAGTCTTGCCACCTTCTCTCTTAGTTCTTGTACTTTTTTCATGAGGGATTCAATGTGCATTCGTTTATCACATAAAACCAGAACCTTGCTTTGGTCCAAGCATTCAGTCTGGATGGAGGCAGAAGCTGTAATGAGAGCTGCAATTTTAGGGGCTCGTTGTTGCTTTGCTATATTTCAAGTGTAGGAGCTGTTGTACTTATGGATAAAGGATATTAAAAATGGCCTATCAAAGTTTCAACCCTATTTTTTTCCCACATCTGTTCTGTGGGATATAGGAAGCAAGTAGTTTAAGAGGCATATTTTCAAAGCACTTTGGGAGGCTAAGTTCCATAGGTTTCTATGGAACTTTGGGAGGCTAAGTGCTTTGAAAATGAGCCTCTTAGTGTAAGATCTAGGAAGTTCTTCAGATTTACTCTGTGGGTGAAATTCAGTGTACTTCCTTACCTACTGATTATTCATTGATTTAAGTTATCCTTTCAAGGTATAGAATTTATTTTTTTTCTCCCCTGATTTAGTGTTTGGTTATAGGACTAATTTGAGGGATAATCTTAAAGAGTAGGGACCCATGATAAACTGATCTCAATCTATAGGTAACAGTTAATTGACAGTGATTTCCTGATTATTTTTCCAATATTGCTACTGCTAACAGTGCCAGAAGGGCCAGCACTGTATAGTGGATATATAAATGGTAAGACTTTGTTCCCTTTTGAAGTGGGGGCCAAAAGAAAAGCCTGTAGTAAATTGATGAACAAGTTTAAGGGAAAGAGAAGTTAAAATGTAATGCTGGTGCTCTAGTTTTTATGCGTGAATGTGAACACACACACACACAAATGACAATAATCTGACTACGAAAAACAGCACCACGGGCCTTTAAAAATGGAACACAGTTCTTTAATGAATAAGCCTTGACAAAAAGACCCGACATGGGCCGTGTTTCGGTGACTAGCACCTGCGTCAGGGGTCACAGTGATGACGTGGAAAACTCAGGGAATAACTCAAAAATTCCTCTACAATATATTATTCCTTACCCCGCATCTCATATAGTAAAGGCTACAAAGCAAAAAGGCACTTTCACTTTCTGTATCCTAATGGACAAAAAGATGTGCTCTCAAAAGGCTCTGCTTTTAATCCATTTTTAAAGGCCCTTGGTGCTGTATTTTTGTTTGGACTTTAGTTTGGACTTTGTTCCCTCTTTTTTGCTGTATCCAATAATCTGGCTACAGGCATACTTGTAGGTGGGTGTTCACATAGACAAGCCCTGTCATAGACTGGGTGTCCACAATACTAATGCACATGAGGAAGGACCTAGCAAAGCAGGAGGAATGGACCGTTATTTGGCAACTAAGATTTAATCCCAAAAAATGCAGGGTCATGCATTTGGGTCGCAAGAATATGAGGGAATGGTACAGTATGGGGGGGTGAAGTGCTTCAGTGTACAAAGGAGGAGCAGGAGTTGGGGGTGATTGTGTCTGATGACCTTAAAGCTTCCAAACAGGTAGAAAATGTGACGGTCAAAGCCTGAAGGATGCTTGAGTGCATAAAAAGAGGGATGATCAGCAGGAAAAAGGAGGTGATAGTGCCATTGCTAAGTCTCTGGTGAGGCCCCATTTAAAGTACTGTGTGCAGTTCTGGAGACCGCACCTACAAAAAGATATAAACAGGATGGAGTCGGTCCAGAGGGCAGCTACAAAATTAGTAAGCAGTCTTGAACATAAAAAATATAGGGACAGGCTTATGAACCTCAACATGTATATGCTGGAAGAGAGGAAGAGAGCAGACATGATAGAGATGTTTAAATATCTCAAGGGCATTTATAAACAGGAAATGAGCCTTTTTTAACTGAAGGAGAGCTCTGGAATGAGGGAGCATACAATGAAGTTAAGAGGGAATAGGCTTAGGAATAATCTAAGAAAGTATAATTTCACGGAAAGGGTGGTGGAGGCACGGAATGGCCTTCGGGTGGAGGTTCTGGAGTCAAGGACTGTGTCAGAATTTAAAAGGGCATGGGATAAGCATGTGGGATCGCTTAGGAAAAGGAGGGGTTACAGAGGATGAGCAGACTGGATTGGCCATATAGAGGAGCATAATCGAACGGGGATGACCATCTCTAAGGGCGTCCATCTCTAAGGACGTTCCGCCGAAGGGGCAGGAAACCCGTATTATCGAAACAAGATGGACGTCCATCTTTCGTTTCGATAATACGGTCATGGATGCCCAAATCTCAACATTTAGGTCGACCTTAGAGACGGTAATCCCCGGTTTTCGGCCATAATGGAAACCGAGGACGCCCATCTCTAAAAAGTCCAAATCCAAGCCCTTTGGTCATGGGAGGAGCCAGCATTCCTCACATGCCAGGACACCAACCTGGCACCCTAGGGGACACTGCAGTGGACTTCACAAATGGCTGTTACCGAAAAACACCAGTTACAGCCACCATATTGGAAATGTAGTTTGGTTCTCCAGCAGCATGGTCTCGTGATGAAGCATTTTGTGAAACACGACCTGTTGAGACCGTAAGATTGCCTTATGATGAAGACCACTGACCATTTTCATAGCCTCCTTCTGGACCAACTCCATCCTGGTTATATCTTTTTGAAGGTGTGGTCTTCAGAATTGTACACAGTACTCTAAATGAGGTCTCACCAGAAGCTTATACAAAGGCCCTTTCATCTCCTCCTTCCTGCTAGCCATTCCTCTTCCTATGCAACCATCGTCCTTTCTACCATAACGGAGGTAGTAGGCATGCAAATCTCCATCATGCATATTCAGTAGGGATATTCTGAAAGCCTAATGGCTGGTAGTCCCTGAAGACAGGCTTGAAAATCACTGTTACAAAATACCATATCTCTGCATATATCTCCCAAATCTAGGAACAAATGTTTACACCGGTTCTATGGTTTTCATAGGAGCTCACACCTAAGATATACACCCATATATTCTGGAGAGGTTCCTGCCCAGTTAAAATCAGGCTGGTTAGGTGATCCTCATAACCAGATAGTGCCACTGAAAATCAAGGAGACTGCCATGGCACTATCCAATTAAGGGAAGTTTGAAAAATTAGTTTGTGGGTGTCTCCACGTGATGTGCTAAAGGTTCCAATAAAGGAATCCGTAATGTCAAATTACACAAATGGGAACCTCAAAGCTCCAAATAGGGGAAAATACAAACATATTGAGAAAACCACTATCGACTTAGAGTTTCTTCATTATAGAGAAACTTCCCTTAATTGTTGAATATTTATTGTCTAAGTTTGAAATTCCCTTCTTCATTATAGACTATCCAGTTAGTGCCAGGGCAATCAGAGGCAGAGCCGAGATTTACTTGGTTAGCAATAATTTTCAATCCACTATCTGGGCAAGTGCATGGATAATTTTAGGACAGCAAAACTTTATTCAGGTAGTTATATCACCGCCAACTCCAGGCTCCGCTCATTCTGCCTCGCCTCACCCTATGCTTGGAACAACCTTCCTGAACCCTTACGCCAAGCCCCCTCCCTGCCCGTCTTCAAGTCTTTGCTTAAAGCCCACCTCTTCAATGCTGCGTTCGGCACCTAACCCTTACCGTTCAGTGAATCCAGACTGCCCCAATTTGACTGCCCCTATCGGACCGACCGTTCACTTGTCTATTAGATTGTAAGCTCTTTGAGCAGGGACTGTCTCTCTTTGTTAAATTGTACAGCGCTGCGTAACCCTAGTAGCTCTCTAGAAATGTTAAGTAGTAGTAGTAGTTATCTGAGTACCAGTCTGAATATTGCCAACACCCAGATAACTTCTGGTGGTCAGACAAGACCCGGATATTCAGTGCCAGTGTCCGGATTAGTTCCACCATTCAATGTCTAGATCAAATTCTGCCCACAGTGGTCAACACCTTAAAAATCACTGACTGCAACAGACTAAATCTTAGGACCCACATATTTTCAAATGAAGTTTCATATTACAATATTCCAATAGCAGCTGGTTCTTCTTGAGTAGGGGACCAAAGTAGCAGAAGAAAACACCAGCCTTCCTCTCCTTCCCCCCCCCCCCCCCCCCCACCTCCCAACCCATATCTCCATTAAAAAATGTATGTACCTGTTTGCCTTTATCATTAAAATTTTTATGAGTTCTGATGTTTGTTTATAGGGAAGACAAAAGTATATATTAATATTATGTTGTCAAAAGAAAACTGCAGGGCAGGGCTTCCAAACCCTTCCCTGGACACACCAGTGGCGTAGCCAGACTGCCAGTTTTGGATGGGCCTGAACCTAAAGTGGGTGGGCACAAAATTTTCCTCTACCCCCCCTTCCCCAGCAAAATGTAGTCACATTAATCAGATGCATTTGTAACACAGGGGTAAAGTGCTGCTTTTCTGTGCATCAGGTTTCAGAAAATAATTTATTTAATAGCCTAACACCCTTTTCAATGAGCTTTCAGAGGCCAAAACCTCCTGCCTCAGGTCAGTATAATGCTGTTATGGTATCCTCTCCTGACCTAAGGAAGGAAGTATTGGTCTCTGAAACTTTATTAACACAGGTACCATATACTTTATCCTAAATTAAAAATAAAATTATTTTCTTTACCTTTGTTGTATGGCCATTTACTTTTTCTCATTGTGTTGCTCCCAGTCTCTAGATTCTGCTTTCCTTCGTCTTTCGTTTGCCAGGGTTTCCTGTCCATTCGTCACCTATGGCTTTTCATCTTTTCCTCACCCTTGATCTCCACAAGCCCCTTCCTCTTATTCTCCAGTCTTTCCCTACTCTGTCCTCTCCCTCTTTCCATCCAGCAGCTCCCCTCTTTCTCTCCCCATCCTTCCAGTGTCTCCCCTCTTTCTTTTGCATCCAGCGTCTCCTTTTTCTCCCCCTACCCTTCCATCCAGTGTCTTCCCTCTTTCTCTCCTTATCCTTCCATCATTTACCCTCTCTCCTGATCCTTCCATCTAGTGTCTCTATCTCCCCTCTCCTTCTATCCAGTGTCTATCTCTCTACCCTTTTCTGTTCAGTCTCCTCCCTCTCTCCACATCCTTCTAGTTTCTCCGCTTTTTCTCTGCATCCTTTCATCCATCTCCCCTCTTTCTCTCCCTATTCTCCCATGTCCAGCAGCTCTCTCCCCTCTAGTCCCTTCTTCCTCTTCTTCCCTTGTCCAGCAGCTCTCCAGCCCCTTCCTCCTCTCCCTCCCATGTCCAGTAGCTCTCTCCCTTCCAGCCAGTCCCTTCTTCCTCTCCCTCCCATGTCCCAGTAGCTCTCTCCCTTCCCTCCAGTCCCTCTCCCTCCCATGTCCAGTAGCTCTCTCCCTTCCAGCCAGTCCCTTCTTCCTCTCACTCCCATGTCCCAGCAGCTTTCTCCTTCCCTCCCTCCAGTCTCTTCTTCCTCTCCCTCCCATGTCCCAGTAGCTCTCTCCCTTCCCTCCAGTCCCTCTCCCTCCCATGTCCAGTAGCTCTCTCCCTTCCAACCAGCACCTGTCCCTTCCCACTCTCTTCAGTAACTGTCTCTTCCAAATCATCCTCCTCCCCTTCTTTCTGACTCTTTCTTTCAGGATCCCATCCAGCCCCTCTCTCCCTCCTTCCAACCAGCACGTGTCCCTTCTCTTTCTCACTCTGACCCTCCCATCCAGCTCCTGTCCCCTCTGCCATCTTCCCCTTTCCTTCCAGCATCTGACCTCTTTCCCTCCCCTCCCTCTGACACCCCACTGCTGCTAATGCTCCATCTTAAGCGCCTCGCGTCTGCTGCTCTATCTGCCCTGCTCTGCCTGCAGCTGTAAGCGATTTGCTCATCGGCCCTTCCTTCACCGTGTCCCCCCCCTCGCGGGAAAATAGGAAGTTACATCAGAGGGTGGGACACGGGTGAAGGTAAGGCCGATGAGCAAATCGCTTTACAGCTGCAGCAGCGCAGAGCAGGGTAGAGAGAGCAGCTAACGCGAGGCGCTTCACCGTCCGATTCTTCTTTTAAGGTTGGGTTCCAGGTGGTCTGCTCCTCGACGGAGCTGCGACGCCAGCGGGGCGGATCACCCCGCCTTGGTACGACGATGTTGGGGTGGGCCTGGAGGGAAAGTGGGTGGGCCTGGGCCCGTCCAGGCCCACCCGTGGCTACGCCCCTGGGACACACCACAGCCAGTTGGCTTTCCAGAGTATCTACAATCAGGCACCGATTTATATATAAACTAGACAAGCTACAGCTTAGGGTTTCACATTACAAGAGGCCTCTTAGTTCACTAGCATGGAAAACTATTAAGCCTAGCATTTGCTTTCTACTTAATTGAGGGGTGCCTCTTAAATGTTACAGTCTAAGGGCCTCAATCCCCTAGATTCTATAACAACACATATAACTTAATTGGCTCAACAAGCTAATCAGTATTTATAACAGCTTTTAACAAGCAATTTGAAAACTAATTGGCAATAATTCGAATTTTTGCGCACAACTCACTAAGCGCATTCGTAAGCAATGTGCCTAAATTCTAATGTGGGCAGGCAAAAAGGAATGTGGTTATAGACAGGGAAATGAACATTTCATGGGCATTGCAAAATTTACTCGTGTAGTTATAGAATACCCCATACCCAAAGATGCAAAGAAAAATGCTAGCGAACTAACTAACTATAGACCAGTAGCATCCATTCCCTTAATTACCAAAATAACAGGTGACCAAACAACTCACAGACTAATCAAGTTCTCAATACTACACGACTCCCAGTCAGGATTTGCTCTAATCACAGTACAGAAACCGTACTAGTTACGCTCATGACCAAATTCAAACAAATGATAGCAAACCGGCAAGAACATACTACTTCTACAATTCGACATGTCCAAGTGCCTTTGACATGGTTGATCATGGAATTCTATTACACATCCTTGATTACTTCAGTATTGGAGGCAACGTTCACAAATGGTTTAAAGGGTTCCCAACTACACGCTCATATCAAGTGACATCAAATTCGATTACATCAGCCACTTGGATACCTGAATGCGGAGTTCCACAGGGATCCCCCCTCTCACCGACCATATTCAACCTAATGATGATACCCTTGGCTAACTACTATCGAACCAAAACCTCAATCCATACATATACGCTGCTGATGTAACAATCTTCATCCCATTCAAACAAGATCTAAAAGAAATTTCCAACGACATTAACCAAAGTCTACTTATCATGCATTCTGGGCAGGTGCATTCAGTTGAAACTTAATGCAGAAAAAACTTAATGCCTAATACTCACCTTGCAACACAACATGAATAAATTTATCACCATCAACTCACCAAAATTAAATCTACCAATTTCAGACACCCTTGAACATTCTTGGAGTTACCATCGGATCGGCACCTAACACTTGAGAATCACGCGAAAAACGTAACCAAAAAGATGTTCCAATCAATGTGGAAACTGAAAAGAGTAAGACCATTTTTCCCAAGGACCGTCTTCCGCAATCTGGTACAGTCATTGGTACTCAGTCACCTGGACTGTTGCAACTCACTCTACGCAGCTGCAAAGAGCAAATACTCAACAACTCCAAAAAGCCCAGAACACGGCAGCCAGACTCATATTCAGAAAATCAAAATATGAAAGTGCAAAACCCCTACGAGAAAAAACTACACTGGCTCCCACTTAAAGAACGCATCACGTTCAAAGTATGTACCCTAGTTCACAAAATCATCCATGGAGATGCCCCAGCCTACATGTCAGACCTAATAGACCTACCACCCAGGAATGCAAAAAAATCTTCTCGCACATTCCTTAATCTTCACTTTCCCAACTGTAAAGGTCTAAAATACAAATCAATGCACGCATCTACCTTTTCCTATATGAGCACGCAACTCTGGAACGCCTTACCGCACAACCTAAAAGGGATCTATGAATTGACCAGCTTCCGCAAACTACTGAAGACTCATCTCTTTGACACGATATACCACAAAGATCAACACATGTAATATCCTTCACATATATCCAGAAATGTTTTATAATATATTCTGCTATATTACTATCATGTATTCCATTACCATGCAACCCAATATCCTTCTGTAACTCCAAATGTATATTCTCTTTTATTTCCACTATCCATGATATATTGTAAGCCACATTGAGCCTGCAAAGAGGTGGGATAATGTGGGATACAATGCAATAAATAAATAAATATGGTCCAGTGCGCCTAAATCTATATGCCAGGATTTATGCCACGTTTTCATTGGTGTAAATGGAGCCACGTTGATTTAGGCACTCATATATCAACTAAGCATATTCTATGTACCGTGCCTAATTCTAGGCACTGCTTATAGAATACGTTTAGTGGCATTGATTTCCGCACCAATTTTTTAGGCGCCCTATACAGAATCTGGCCCAATATGTGTAAATACAGCCCTCTCTACAATGTATATGCATGAGATAAATTTGCATATACCAAGTTTCCAATGTCTGCAAATTAATCTCATGCATATCCATTGTGAGTATCCTGAAAATCCAACTGGCCAAGGAATCCCTAGGATAGGTCTGGAAAACCTGCTCTAAGGAGCTCCTATAATCAACTTAAGTGTGCTTCTACTAAACTATGGGCTTAATGTACTAAATGGAGGAGTAGCTTAATGATCATTACAATGGGCTAAGAACTTGTGGAACTGGGTTTGATTCCCACTGCAGCTCCTTGTGACACTAAACAAGTCACTAAACCTCTCTTGCCCCAGGTACAAACTTAGATTGTGAGCCCACAAGGGCAGAGAAAGTACCTGCATATGATAAACATAAACTGCTTTGATTGTAACACAGAAAGGTGGTTTATCAAATCCATTACTCTTTACCCTTTTTAGCACAGACATTTCCCATATGCTAAGCCCATATTAAGGTGCCAGTATTTTAAGGATTTGTTTTCTTTGCAGATCCCATATTATTTTTACATCAATGTGCTGGACTTGCAAAACAATTAATGTGGCTACATTTATCTCCTCCTATACATTAAGTCCACACTATCCAGTTAGCACACACTAATCAGAATGCACTAGCTGAATAATTCTGGAACCCCATTTCCCCACCATGCCACACAGGCAAGTTACAGCAAAAACACTTTCACACATTTAAGGGCCATTTACAAAGCAATGGTAAGGCCAACACAGGTTTACTGCATGATTACCTGGAACTACTGCTGGCCCATTGAGGGCACCGGTGGTAATTCCAGCCCCAACACCAGTGCATCTTTTCTAGCGAAAAAGGTGCCGGTACTCAAATGCCGGACCACCTTCAGGAGTGGGGTGATCACTAAGGGACCCACCCCACAATAGTCAAGCCCCCTGCAAACGGTCACAGAATCTATGACAAGGCAGAATTGGTGTGTAGAGCCTGAGCTCTTTCATTAAAACTCGGGGTCCGTGGGTCAGTTTTAGCAGACAATGGAAAAGGTGCCGGTACTCAGTACCCCCAAGTACCCCCCCTCAAAAAAGCCCTGCCCAACACACACCATTTGCCATGCTACAGAAAATCAGTGAGCAGTAATCCAGCGGTAATCGGGCAGCGCCACACGCTACATGGTTACCACCAGATTACACGGGAACCCTTACCGCCACCTCAATGGGTGACAGTGAGTGATCCTCCTCATATGGCCATGGCTGTTTTCATGCATTTTTACCCACTGCAGTAAAAAGGGCCGCAACGAGCAGCCAAAATGGCCCCCACTGTTAGCACAGGACCCCTTTCGCCATAGCTTGGTAAAAGAACCCCATAGGGCATTAGTAAAAGGAGCCCTTAGTTTGCAAAGTGGTTCAGACAAGCTGCTTGCTGAACTTGGACATACAGATCCTGTAAATCATGAATTCTAAAGTATAGAAAACACATGGGAAATCTGTGAGGACCTGGCACCATGCAAAATACTCTGTTTGGCAAAGAAACTCCTGTACATTTTCTTCACTTACAGATCTGCCATGGGGAAGTTATTAACAATAATAACATTTGGTAGCTAAATGGCCACAGGGGATATTTCCTTTTTATCAAAAAATATGAATGCTTAGGGCTCAATTAGCTAAAAACGGCTTATGCATGTGTAAGTCAATTAATACACTGTACTTATTAACAAGGGAAAAAAACTCCTGGACTATATGCTTTAATCCAGTGGTTGACATGGGGTGAAATACAATTGATCCCCATTTGTCAACTTACAGCAAAATGTATTTCAACATTCAGTGATTTTCATCACACTGGGTATTGTCTGTTAACAGCCTCTCAGATACTATTAACATCCAATCTGGCACAGGAGAATACTAACCTGCTTAGAAACCTATCTGTCATCTGAAAGGGCAGGACTGTGAATCCGATGTCTTTGACCCAGTACCACGTCAATGTCCAAATATGGATTTGAAGGATATCCATCTCAAAAACTGATGTATTTATTCAATTAAACAAATGTTAGTGTGCTATTATAACCAATGAATACAACAGAAATCCCAAAACTAAAGCCTTTGAGATAAAAGACATCTCTAGAAGCAAGAGCCATAGGAAACAGAAGCAGATTGAACAACCAAGGAGCAAGAATGGCATTGAAAGAAATGAGAGAGGTTTAGGAAGATTAAAGACTAACGTAATGGTCTAACATATGCATGTCTCTCCTTCCTCTGGAGGATTCTGGAGTGTTCAAGATTTTGGATCAGAGACAACAAATATTAATTAGCATATCTAACAAGAGATGTGCCTTGTGCAGAGCAAATTACACTTATTATTAGTCAAGAAAAGTGTAAGCAAAAAGAATTATAAACTAGCATTCAATTTTAATATTACATTAATAATTAACATTTCTTTAATTTTCAGACTTGATAAATTTGACTAGGAAGGATTTTCTACCACCTTATAACATAGCTAAGCCACTGCAATTTTCAGCTTATCCAGTTTATGGAATTTGATATAATATACATTTATATATTTTTTTATAATTTTGCATTACATTTCTAGGCATAGAAATGATTTATAACCCAAAATCTAGTATAAAGAGAGTCTAATTCCCAATACTGTATAGCTACCAAGTTCCTGAATAATCTATAGTATCAGTATAAACTAATCAGATGACTAGGAAAATAAGTGCTTATAACCAAAGGAAACACACAAATGAAGTACATACAAAAAAAAATCAATGAACACATTGAATAAAAGAAGACATAAAGGTAAATTCTCAAAAGATCACCAAAATTAGGCACTGGGGTGATGAACGCTAAGCATGAATTCTATAACGGCAGCTGTTCGCATAACTGTCATTACAGAAAACTATCAAAATCTGCAGTTACAGTTACACTTATTGCGAATTCTTACACCAGATCAATGGCTGGCATAAATGCTCATGTCCAACTGTACACAGTATTCTATAAATCATATGCCTAACTCCTGACACACCCTGACTCACCAATGCCCCTCCCAGGTCCATGCCCCCTTGAAGTTGCATGCTCTGGAATTTGAGTTCATAATTTTATGAATAGCAACTAAGGTCAGTTACGTGTATAACTGCTAATAGTGTCCATTAGTGCCAATTCTAGTCAATAACTGGCTAACACCAATTAACAGCCAATTATTGAATTATGTTATATACACAACTGACCTTATTCTATAACTTGTGTGTACAAATCTGTGCTTTAGATGGGAATTTGGAATGCATTAGTTTATAGAACTAGAGGAGATAGAAATATCCAGTTATAGATTTGCCCTATTTAGGCATCTCCAGGGCGGCACACGGTAGGGACACTATTCTATAATGAGACCAGCTCCTTTCCCCAGGCCAGCAATAGATCCTTTCCTCCAGCCCTGTGTTATCTCTGAACCATCTTCTCCCTACTTCAACATCAAAAACTTCTCCAGCCCTAGCATCGGTCCCTTCCTTCCACCTGCCCCAGCATCAGACTCATTTTGCCACACCTACCATCCTCTAGCATCCTCTAGCACCTTTCACCCATTCACAGCCTTGCATCAGTATCCAGCCTCAGCCCATACATCAGACCCATTAGCAAATTCCAGCTCTCTTCTTGTACCATCTTATATGTCAGTGCCAGTGCCTGCCTCAGACCCCTCTCTCTCTCTTCCCTCCCATGATCTAGTATCTCATCACTCCCCCCCCCCCCCCCCCCCCCATGGTCTTGTATCCTCCATGGTTTAATACTCCCACTCTCTCTTCCCTTGTGATCTAATATTTCCCATTATCTTCCCTCTTTTCTAGTACAATAAACCCCCCTCTTTCCTTTCTCCAGCCCCAATGGTCTTATATTTGCCCCCTCAATCCCCATTCTCTCTCCCCCTCCCTCACCCCATGTAGTTCAGTATCTCCCCCTTTTCTCCTCATGGTCTATCATCTCCATTCTATTCTATTCTGAATTTTGTTTGTTTTTAGCCTACCTAATCCTCAAGGGTTCAACATGGCTTGACATAAAAAAGAGTCAACTCAATCAGCTGAGAGCTAGACAATAATATTTAACAAATACTGAAACAAATAAGTCTTTAAACATTTTTGAAAAGACAAATAGGAAAATAGTGTTCTAATCTTACTAGGGAGGCCATTCTAGATCTTACCAGTCTGAACTGTAAAATAGCTCTCTCATAACCTTTAAAATGGATATGTTTACTAGAGAAATAGCTCAGAATTAACAAAGTTGAGAACTGTGATTTCCTTTCCACTGGATATGTGATTAGATGTGAATGATATTCAGAGTATAAAAATTATAACATTTTTAATATAGTACAAACTGTTTTAAATTCAACACATGTTTGGGCAGCCAATGAAACTGGATCAATAACAGTGTAACTATCATATTTCTGCAAGCCAAAAAAGAATTTGGCAGTCATGTTCTGCAAAAGCTGAAGCTTATGAAATAATTTAGAAATACCTAGGTAAAGCAAATTGCAATAATCAAGCTGTGAAAGAATTATAGCCTGAGCAATCATTCTAA
Source organism: Microcaecilia unicolor (assembly GCF_901765095.1). NCBI lineage: Eukaryota > Metazoa > Chordata > Amphibia > Gymnophiona > Siphonopidae > Microcaecilia > Microcaecilia unicolor. The sequence goes on from NC_044040.1 coordinate 57,563,124, forward strand.
AATGGATTACTTGAAAGGAGGATGTAATAGTTTACAATTGCCTCAGTCTGAAAAATATTGTCCTGACCAGATTATTCACCTGTGGCTCAAATAATAAACTAGAGTCAACTATTTTTCCAGAACTATAGCAGATCTATTAATTATATGATGGAATGTCTATAGAAGAGTACCTCAACTACAGAACTCTCCATTTTAGTCTATAAACTTTAAAAAATGGTTTTGAGCCCAATCTACCAACTCAATAGACAGCCTTGCCTTAATGATTCTGAAAGAGCATCCAAAATAGAAATGATTACAAAAATATCATTTTAAAATGAGAAATTACATATACCAATGTTTGCCAACATAACTCCTAACAAATTCACATATATATTAAACAATAAAAGTGAAAAAGGAAATCCGCACCTTGAGTATTGTGTTCAATTCTGGTCGCCACATCTCAAGAAGGATATAATGGAACTGGAAAAGGTGCAGCGAAGGGCGACTAAAATGATAGCGGGGATGGGACGACTTCCCTATGAAGAAAGACTAAGGAGGCTAGGGCTTTTCAGCTTGGAGAAGAGACGGCTGAGGGGAGACATGATAGAGGTATATAAAATAAAGAGTGGAGTGGAACAGGTGGATGTGAAGCATCTGTTCACGCTTTCCAAAAATACTAGGACTAGGGGGCATGCGATGAAACTACAGTGTAGTAAATTTAAAACAAATCGGAGAAAATCTTTCTTCACCCAACGCGTAATTGTCGTGGATAGGATGCTAGGCTCAATGGACCCTTTGTCTTTTCCCAGTGTGGCATTACTTATGTACTTATGACTCCACAAGCTGATAACCTTGAAAAGGACAGGTTAATGACTGCCCATTATCAACCCAGTTCATACACCTTCTTTAGCAGAAGATGGTGATCAACTGTGTCAAAGATAGCCAGAATATCAAACTGTAACAAAAGTATTGAATAACCTTCATTCATAAAGGACTAGACTCAGTAAATGGTGCACAAATTAGAGTGTCAAAAAAACCCCACACAAAATGTTGTTCTATAAATGGTGCTCCAAGTTGCACGCTGTTTATAGAATAGCGCTTACAGCTGATTTCTGCACCAAACTTTGTGAGAATTTACACCAACTGAAACCTGGCATAAATCCTGACATGTAAGTTAGATGCAGATCACTGGTATTCAGTAATACTGCATGCATCTTTAGTGAATGCCTCTGACCCTCCCATGGCCACATCCCCTTTTGATTTGAACGCTATAAGATTTGCGAGTGAGTCTTTATACAATAGCACTTAGCAAGATACATGCGCAAATCCAAATTGTTGCTAATTAACGCCAATCATTGTTAGCACCCACTTATTGGTGCTAATTGGCTGATTAGCCAATTTAGCTGTGCGTGCACTCAGAATAGAATGCAATTTTGCATGCATAAATTTGTACGCCTTTTATATAGTAACATTTGGAATGGCACCTATAGAATATGTGAGAAACTGTTTAATTTCAGTTATCAATATTATAAGCAAGGACTTTGTACTATGCAAAGGTCTGATCCTGAATTGTATTGGATGTAAATAGCCAAGAAAAACAGCAACTTGAATAGCCACTGTCTCCTCCTCTCTCCCCATCCTCTTCACCCCAGTACAGCTTCTCCCCCTCTCGTCTCTTCTCCCTTTCCCCTAGTTTAATATCTGTTCTCTTCCCTCCCCCACCTATGTTCTAGGCATCTTCCCATAGTCTGCACTTCCATCAAACTTCAGTCACTGTCATCAATCCTCCAGCACGGCTGTGACAGCTCTGCTGGTCATGCCGCCAAAGCAATAGGATGTGTATGTCAGAGGGGGCAGGGTCAGCAGAGATTTGCAGAGCGCCTAAATGCCAAAGCTCTGCATCCCCTTAATGAGTCCTTTTGGTGCTAATACTGTAGCTGTGGTGGAGTGGAGGAGCTGAAACAGGGAACAAGGTTTGAAAGGAGCCCAGATGAGGAGAAGAAACCTGGACCACATGAACAAGAGAGAGGCCTTCATTCCCACCTCTATCCTCATAGACATAGATATTTTTCTTTTTATTTATGCATTCTTGTTTACCACTGTTATCCGAAAACAAGTTTTGGTTCAAAGTGGCTTACAATTTACATTTTAGGTGAGATTACAATAGTATTTTACAGTTATGATACTGTAATTATCTATAGAATTTTTGAAGAAGTAGGACAATAGTTTTTATAGTTGATTGAAGATTTTGGATGAGGTAGATTTGAAGAGGTAGGGCAATGATAGCTTATGTAGGGGCTCTTTTACTAAGCTGCATAAGTGTCTATGTGCACCCAATGCACGCCAAAATGGAGTTACCACCCGGCTATCGCATGGCTCTTGTGGTAATTTCATTTTTTGGGTGCGCGATCGAAAAATAATAATTTTTATTTTCAGGAGCGCGTATCGGACATGTGCCAAGTGGCATTTGATGCGCATAGGTCATTACTGCCCAGTTACCATGTGAGACTTTACCACTAGGTCAATGGCTGGCTGTAAGGTCGCAGACCCAAAACGGACGCATGGCAATTTTGATTTTGCCACACGTCCATTTTTGGCAAAAATTTTAAAAAGGCCTTTTTTTACAGGTGCGCTGAAAAATGGATTGGTGCGCACCCAATACCCGCGCCTACACTACTACAAGCCATTTTCAGCGCACCTTAGTAAAAGTAACCCATAATTAGTTATAGATTTTTTTATTTTTTTGAAGAGGCATATTTGAAGAGGTAGGACAGCAGTAGCTTAAGTAGAATTTTTTGAAGAGGTACATAAGTACATAAGCACTGCCACGCTGGGAAAAGACCAAGGGTCCATCAAGCCCAGGACTCTGTCTCCGACAGCGGCCAATCAAGGCCCCAAGAACCTGGCAAAAACCCAGAATTTAATAACGATCAATGGACTTTTCCTTCAGGAATCTGTCCAGACCCCCTTTAAACTCAGCAAGGCTAGCTGCCGTCACTACCTTCTCCGGCAATGAGTTCCAGAGTCTAACCACACGCTGAGTAAAGAAAAACTTTCTCCAATTTGTTTTAAACCTACCACATTCTAATTTCATCTTGTGTCCCCTAGTTCTATTATTGTTAGAAAGCGTAAACAAACGCTTTACATCTGTCCGCTGTACCCCACTCATTATTTTGTAGACCTCTATCATATCACCCCTCAGCTGCCTTTTGTCCAGGCTAAAGAGTCCTAGCCATCTTAACCTCTCCTCATAAGTTAGTCGTCCCATCCCTTTTATCATTTTCGTTGCCCTTCTCTGCACTTTCTCCAATTCTTTTATATCTTTTTTGAGATGAGGCGACCAGAACTGAACACAATACTCCAGGTGCGGTCGCACTATGGAGCGATATAACAGCATTATAACATCCTCATGCTTGTTTTCCATCCCTTTTCTAATAATACTCAACATTCTGTTCGCCTTCTTAGCCGCCGCAGCACATTGAGCGGAAGATTTCAACGTTCTATCCACGATGACTCCCAGATCCCTTTCTCGGTCTGTAACTCCTAAAGCGGAACCTTGCATGACATAGCCGTAATTCAGGTTCCTCCTTCCCACGTGCATCACTTTGCACTTGTCAATGTTGAACTTCATCTGCCATTTGGACGCCCAATCCCCCAGTCTCACGAGGTCCTCTTGTAATCTTTCACACTCCTCCCACGACGAGACGACCCTGGATAACTTTGTGTCATCTGCAAATTTAATTACCTCACTAGTTACTCCCATCTCAAGGTCATTTATAAATATGTTAAAAAGCAGCGGTCCCAGCACAGACCCCTGAGGGACCCCACTAACTACCCTTCTCCATTGAGAATACTGACCATTCAACCCTACTCTCTGCTTCCTGTCTTTTAACCAGCTCTTAATCAATAATAATACACTGCCTCCGATCCCATGACTCTCCAGTTTCCTTTGGAGTCTTTCATGAGGCACTTTGTCAAATGCCTTCTGAAAATGTAGATATACTATATCCACCGGCACCCCTTTGTCCACATGCTTGTTCACCCCCTCGATAAAATGCAGTAGATTTGTGAGGCAAGACTTCCCTTCACTAAATCCGTGCTGACTTTGTCTCAGCAGCCCATGCTTTTGTACATGCTCCGTAATTTTATTCTTAATAATAGCCTCCACCATTTTTCCCGGCACCGACGTCAGACTCACCGGTCTATAATTTCCCGGATCTCCTCTGGAACCCTTTTTAAAAATCGGCGTTACATTGGCCACCCTCCAATCTTCCAGTACCACACCTGATTTTAGGGATAAATTGCATATTACTAACAGCAGCTCCACAAGTTCATTTTTCAGCTCTATTAATACTCTGGGATGAATACCATCCGGACCCGGCGATTTACTACTTTTTAGTTTGCAGAACTGCCCCATTACATCCTCCAAGTTTACAGAGAAATCATTTAGTCTTTCCGACTCGTCCGCTTCAAATACCTTTTCCGGCACCGGTATCCCTCCCAAATCCTCCTCGGTGAAGACCAAAGCAAAGAATTCATTTAATTTGTTAAATCCTGCTGTGTAGATGGTTTTGTAGGTTATGTTTTTGCAGTTGGGTAGATGAAGAAATAGGTAACCTCTGGTTTCTGGGCTTGCATTTCTTGGGGATGTTTCAATTATGTCTAGCATATCCTCAGGTGCCATTCCAAATAATATCTTGAAAATGAGGGTGCTCGCTTTGAAGAGTATTTATTTATTTATTACATTTGTACCCCGCGCTTTCCCACTCAAAGCAGGTTCAATGCGGCTTACGCGGTAATTGGGATTGCAAAGTATTGGTGGAGAGAAATAAGTTGAGTATTATCGGAGTAATAAAAAAGATAAGAATGAAGAGTAGAATTGCCTTGATTAGCAGCCAGTGTAGTGTTTCGAGCAGTGGAGTTGCTCTTTCATATTTTGACTTCCTGAATATCAGTCTTGCTGACGTGTTTTGGATGGTTTGCAGTGATTTTAGTGAGTTTTCCTTGCACCCTACATATGTTGCATTACAGTAGTCTAGTTGTGATATTATTGTCAATTCTACCATTAACGGGAATGATTGTCTAGGAAAATAGTCTCTTATCCTTCTCAGTTTCCATAGTGTTTTGAAGCATTTTGATATTACTACTGATATTTGACTATCCATTGATAGATGTTTATCAAGAATAATTCCTAATATTTTTGATTGTGTTTCTATTTTGTATTTTTGATGATAGATTTTGAAATTTTGGTATGATGTGGGGATGTGTGAGCTGAATATGACCAGGAATATGTTACCCATTTTTCCATGAGATCCAGGCCACCAACTGATCAAACTCATCCAAAAGTTTCTTTAACATAGCTATCTTTTTACTTACGTTTAGGTCAAAATTAACAATAAAATCACTTTGGGCACCTTTTACTAAACTGTGGTAAGCACTAATGTGTGTTTATCACAGGTTAAAATACACTACTGAGGGGCACACTCAGGCATCCCGTGGTACTTTCTGCTTATACACACGTTACCCATGTGGTTTTTATATTTTAGCTTTTGGGTGGAGAGTAGGCGTGTTCTGCGCTAATCAGTACAGCTACATTGTTACGCACTAACGAATGTGTGTGGTTAGTACTTGAGCCTTTACCACCTACAAAATGGGTGTGAGTAAGTGCTCACATGCTAATGGCCATGTCGTACTGTGAAAATCAGCACTTGCAAAAGGGTGAAAGATGCCATACACCCAATGTCAACTGGAGCAAGAAGAAAGTTTTATTTCTCAAAGAACAGATGAATGCTGACAACTTGACTTAGCAAGATGAAAGTTTATTCCACAAAAGCCACATAAATGCTGACAGTTTGACCCAACACAAGCCGTGTTTTGGCAAACCTGTCTTCATCGGGGGTCCTTTGTAAAACATATTAAGAATACTGTAAAACCATATGTACCCTGTACCTGGGAAAATGCAAGCTCATAAGGGTCAAAGCATCCAAAGTCCAAAGACCTAACGAGGGCATTTGTGAGGTACATACTGCAAAGTACACACAGAGATCTGAACATGCAATTTCCACAGGTACTTTGTTCTCCTGATCCATTTCTTTCTATATTTCTATGAAGTAAACGTATGCAAGTAGTAGGATTGTACATACACCAAATATTTTCCATTTGTATTCTGTTTATTTGGATTTTTCTCTTCTAATAACTGAAATTGCAACCACCAACTAATTAAGACTACTTCTTAAACATGCACGTGGTTGTAATCTGGAATGATGGCTAATCTCTCTTGGTTATGGAGGAAAAGGCCTCTGCCTGTCTGTGGTCAAAATTTAAACAATTATATGACCCACAGAACTCAATCTTCATCGGCTGAAAAAGCATCTGTTTGTGTGCTTGTGAGTTTAAGTACTTTCTTCTGAGTTTCTCTATATATTTATTTTTTTAATGTTTCTTTTGATATCTCTGCTTATGGCATTTATCTTCAATATCCATCCTGACGGTGTCCCGTTTCACCAGCATAAACTCCAGGCTTCATCAAGGGAATCTGTGTGCATATGCCTTTCTCTAAAATCAAGCAAACAGTCCACATTAGTAGAAGGCAAGCATCCTGAAAAATCCTCTTCTGAAAATCTTTTATTTCTAATTGTTAATTTTTAATATTTTAATTTTTAACTTCATGTTCACCGGTGTAGCTCATTTAAAATGACTAAAGTCAAAATACCTAACTTCCCTTACTTCAGTAGAATTATAACTGGGTTATCAATAGAAATCAAACAAAATAAAACATGGAAAAGAAAATAAGATGATACCTTTTTTATTGGACACAACTTAATACATTTCTTGATTAGCTTTTGAAAGTTGCCCTTCTTCATCAGATCGGAAATAAGCAAATGTGGTAGCAGATAGTATATATAAGTGAAACATCCAAGCATTACTTTGACAGTCTGACAGGGTGGGAGGGTGGGGGTGGGCAGGAGGTATGCATGGGGACATCAAAACATTTCATTGATATTCTAACAGGATGGGTGTGGATAGGTGGGAGGAGGGTGATAAACAGAGAAATACAATTTTATGGTTTATGGTTATGTCCAATAAAAAAGGTATCATCTTATTTTCTTTTCCATGTTTTATTTTGTTTGATTTCTATTGATAACCTTAAGAGTGGACTAACACGGCTACCAAACCTCTCTACTTAAGATGGCAATATCAAAACATGGCGTCCTTCTTTTAAAACAGATGCTCATTAATTCCAGACGTCAGCTCTCTCAAGGCTGCGTCGGGATTTTAAAGAAATACCGCCCATCGTATGCCTGTGTTCAAACCTATGGGTTCTAGTGGCCATAACTTGAAAATCCATCATTCTAATTTGGATTTCTCCCCTGATTTTCTGGTAATTTTTCAGGTTTGTTTAATTCATTCGTTTAAGGGGGATGTTATCAATGTGGGCTACCATTAAGATAGGTTATTTTACAAATCGTGCTATTTTAGCATAGGGCCTCATTGCATTAAATGGGACCTGTGTTAAATAGCACGACTTGTGGTAAAATAACCCATCTTAATAGTAGCCTGCATTGATAAATTCCCCCTTAAATGAGAATTTGAAATGCCTGATATAGCTTTCTAACACACAGTAATCAAGCATGTTAATTTGCCAGTTGTGCACTAAATCAACTTGGTATGCAATAAACTTTTTAAAACACACTAGAAAGCATTGAACAGTGCATGGACTTTTATCCAAATTGGGGGAAGAAATAAAATATGATTTTAAATAAGCAAACATGCATTTGTAACCCCATAAACGTCTTCTTATGGTCCAGTTGGTACTGTTTTTTTTATTTATTAATTGGATGCACAGTAAGTAGAGTATCTACACTGAATCCATTTGTCTATGCATTCATTTAATTAATGTTTTTGTTTTGATAACAAAAATAATTCATGTTATTGCAAGTTGGTTGAATATATAATTTGAACATCAAAAGAACCTTTCATGTAATTTAAACTGTAAGGCCTGTCTTTTCCTTTATTAACTTTTGATCAATAAACAAGCAGTTTGGAAATGTAATCAGGAAATGCTTCCAATTGGTTGACAGTGTATCAAAGCCAGTGCTTCAAGGCAATGGGGAGATGTAACAAGCAGTTTATTACCAGTAGCTGTTACTGACATTAGTCAAAACCAAAAAAGATAAAATGGAATAAGAAATGTAATGCTGCAGAAGCCTTGGGCACTGTGTTCTCTTCTTCCTTTTGAAAACTGGAAGCCTGTCTTTGATATGATAACAAAAATAAACTGTTTAAAACACCAAATGGAGAAAAAAAAAACCCAGACTAGCCTGTCATGGAGTTAATCCATTCTGGGGTGACATACACATAGCATTAACATCATACGGATAGACGTTATGGCAATACTGTGGATTGGATTTACATGTAGGAAGCAAATTGGAACTTTTGATTTTATGAGATAATGGGCATGTTCTCATATTAACTGGATGTAATCCTATTTGAAGGTTTCAGTTCTCAATTGCTTCTGTATCTTGAAATTCATAAAACTTCAAATACTTTAAAGAAATGAAAATTTTATTTAGGGGCATTAATGCAAGAGAAGCCCTGCCAGGCAAAGAACATATTACATTTATGACCTGGATAGTAACTTTGACATGGCTTTTTGCACTCTTCTGTGTGCTATGTTTTCAATTAATCACATTCCTTCAAGAGTTATACTTGCAGCGTATGAAACTTCTATACACAAAGTGGTCATAGGACTAGAGTCAACCCACCTAAAAAAAGGAAATTGATTTAATGGTGATCCCCTAAATCATATCTACTTTGACTATCGCAAATAGTATATCTTAAGGTATCTTGACAAGCACAAGGGTAGAACAGAATGATGGGCAGATATACTTCTATTGCAACAGAAAGGGGCGGATTCTATAAATAGTGCGCAAATTTACAAGTACAAAATTACAGACTATCCTGAGATGCACGTGCAACAGAGGGGCCCTTTTACTTAGCCGCACAAGCGTCTACACGCACCCAATGTGTGCCAAAACCACACGGCTACCACGTGGCTCTTGCTGTATTTTCATTTTTGGCACATGTCCAATATGAAAAATAATTTTTATTTTTGGCCACGTGCATCGGACATGCACCAAGTGGCATTTGGCGCACGTAGGTCATTACCACCCAGTTACCGTGTGAGACTTTATTGCTAGGTCAACGGCTGGCGGTAAGGTCGAAGACCCAAAATGGACATGCGGCAATTTTGATTTTGCCGCATGTCCATTTTCGGCAAAAATTTTAAAAAGGCCTTTTTACAGGCATGCTGAAAAATGGATTGGCACGCGCCCAAAACCCACATCTACGCTACCGCAAGCCATTTTTCAGCGCACCTTAGTAAAAGACCCCAAATCAGCTAATGAGTTAATTAGTGCCAGTAATTAGGTGCTATCAATTATTGGCATTGACAACATTTTAGATATGCACGGCTATTTTATCTTCTATAAAGATCTTCACACAAATTTTATAGTGCAACTCAAAAGGGGGCATGGCCATGGGAGGGGCATGGACAGGTCTGGGACATTCACTAAACATGCACACAGCATTACCGAATACTGGAGATCTCTATCCAACTTACATGCCAGGATTTACACCAGGTTTCCATTGGTGTAAATTCTTGCGAAGAAAGTTTGGCACAGAATTCAGCCCTAAATGCTATTCTATAAATGGCACGCAACTCGGAGTGCTGTTTATAAAATAACACTGCTCAAGGGTTTTTTTTGTGCTATTTGTTTTCAGTTCCATTTATTGAATCTTACTCAAAGTGTTTATTTTTTATTTCAGCAAAATAGTGCAGTTAAGTTTTATCTGGCCTCTTGGGAGGGAAGTTTCTAAGCTGCGGTAAAATCTCACATTTTACGACAGCTTAAGTTAAGAGTCACTAACTTAGTACCATAGGTTACTAACTACAGCAGTAAACAAGCTGCATTATTCTTCCTCCCCAAAGCATCAGGCTATTAACATGTGGTCCACTGCTCCAGACAACATTCTCATCAGGGCCAGTGCCAAGTTATTTGTAGGTAAGTGCAAGGATCAGCCCCACCCCAAACCCCATAGGTGTGACAGATCCCCAAAAGAACCCCTTGAACCTACAGGAGGAGCTAAGAGCAGGTGTGATCCCCAGTTGATCCTTCCCACTCCAGCCTTGGGGTGAACTTTAGTGGTTTGTCAGGATTTTCTGTTAGTAAAACCATGTTCTCTATGAACTTGTAACTCAATAACTTCAAAGTATTACACCACGTGATCCTTCAGTATCAACAACTCTGTAATATTTTGCCTCCTTTTTATTCCCATCCTTTGTAGAGTGGTACCACATCTGCTCTTCTCCAGTCTTTTGACACTTCTCTTATTTCAAGAGATAGATTAAAAAAAGCTGTGAGAGATGCATGTTTCCCTGAATAAAAGTTAATACATTATAGCATGTGCAACACATCAATTAAGAAAGATTTAAATAGTGCCATCACTTATGTGCATCATGACACTACAATGTTCAATGTACTAAGACCCTAGTTAAGTGTCCTTCAGTGCTAAAAAGCTTAGTACTATTAAAAGTTCTTAATGTACTTACTAGCAACCATAAAAATACTATCCTTTTGTATGCATCTACTTCAATGGCAACTGCATACCCTTCCTGAATGTACATAATTGCTTGAGCATAAAAGAAAGTGCTTACTGATTTAAATGGATCCTTACACAAAGGCATAATTCTCATAGATACCAGCAATATATGTGAGAGTAGTTTCGGCAATGGGCAAAAAAGAGAAGCCAGGGTTTAATTCCAGCTTCTGCCACTGACACTCTTTTTGTCCTTGAATAAATCACTTTGGGACCCTTTTAGCAAACTGCAGAAAAAAAGTGGCCCTTAGCATGTGGTTACAGGGGTCATTCCTATGTGCTAAGGCCACTTTTTCCGCATGGGTAAAATGATCGAGTTTTCTATTTTTTAACTAATGGCCATGTGCTAATTTTCCCATCAGCACGTGGCCATTATTTATTTATTTATTAGGATTGATTTACCGCCTTTTTGAAGGAATTCACTCCAGGCGGTGTAGTGAATGAGCACTTACTGGCACCTATTTTGTAGGCGGTACGGGCTCATGTGCTAATCAGTTGATGCAAGGCAATGTAGTTGTGCTAACCACTTAGAACAGAACATGCCTATTCTCCACCCCAACCTGCCCCAGTGCTAAAAAAATCAAACCTATTTTTTAGCGTGTAGGAAGTGAAAGTTACTGCCAAAGTTACTGTAGAATACCTGAGCGCGCCCTGTGGTATGGTATTTTAAGCTGCGGTAAGCACACATTATTGCTTACCTCAGTTCAGTAAAAAGACTCCTTGATCTCATCTCTCATTGCCTCAGGTACTTAAATTGTAAGCTGTTTGGGGAAATGATATATTGTACCTGAATCTTTATATATTTACTACCACTGTACAGCACTGCATACATCCAGTAGCACTTTAAAATTATTATTATGTATTCATATGTGGTACATCAAAGCTGATGGAGATTGGTTTTAACTCCATTAATATGTATTCTACCCAAGGACCAGGGAATCAATCACTTATTGGTGCAACAAGTATGCTGCTCCAAGTGGAGTGTTTTTTTGCTAAATTAATGGGGTTATGTGTTTTAGATATAGCATTTTTGTCACAGTCTGTCTCAGTCGGTCACTTGCATATCGGACAAAGACCCAGGAAATGAGCCCTTATGCTAATTCAAGGGCAGAGAACCAGGCCCGAAGGTGAGGAATCGTCCCAGAACAGGCAATCGGATAGGCCCAAGGCTTCACCTGCAGTGACCGCCATTCCCTAGAGGTTGAGCCCCTAGGTTCGGGTGGCCGGCAGGACTTCGAGAAAAAAAGAGCCGGGAGAGACTACCCAGGAAGGACCGGGTTCAGGCAGGTCTAGTCAGTTGGCGGTCCAAAAGGCAGTGTCAGGTTCAGGACAGGGCAGGTGGCAATCCAATAAGCAGAGTCAGGTTCAGGCACAGGTGAAGTCAGCAAGAAGAAACACACCAGCTCAATCCAACAAGGTAGTAGTCAAGGCAAGGAGGCAGTGTAATATTTCTGGTTTTAAGCTGAAGGCGTCCGACATCATTGTAGGCGCGCCTGCAGATACACACCCAGACTGTAGGCGCAACAGAATGACGCGCTTGGCTGTAGGGACGCTCAGACTGTAGGCGCACTCAGACTGTAGACCCGCCCTGATTGTAGATGCGCCCAGACTGTAGACAAGCTGGAATGTAGGTGCCCTGGAGGAAAAGGAATCTAGGCATGTAGCATCTGGATCAACAACGTCATGGGAACATATGTCTGGCTCTGCACGTAACACTCCAGGTTTGTGACAATTTTCAACATTTTGGGAGTCCAATTGATATTCCTTAAAAAGCTCCTATCGCAACTGATATGACCATACATTTTTTTCCTACAAAGTCTCTTTACGTTAGATCAGTGGTTTCCAACCCTGGTCCTGGAGGCACCCCAGCCTGTCAGGTTTTTGGGATATCTACAATGAATATTCATGAGAGAAATCTGCATGCACTGCCTCCACGAATAATGTATTCAGGGAACTATTTGAGGCCAAATTGAATCGAATATGAATATTCAATATAGCCCTAGTTTTCAGCTCAGTGTACAGAAATTTCAAAGATTATCAGAAGACACTGGAAAGTGATACAGGTACATTCATTGTTCAAATACAAATGGTTAAAATTAGCCTTTTCACAACAGCAAAATTGAAAGAAGATTTTTAAGACTAGTAATGTTGCCTACTGAAGGGGATAGAAGATCAAAGTGAAGGGTTGGGAGAGAAAATTGGTTGGTTGCCTCAAATGTGGCACCTGCAAAACCAGTGAAATTCTTATTTAACTATTTTTAATTATAAAATTGTGTATATTTTAGATTTAGATTTATTATTTATAACACCCTTATCCATGGTGGAGGACAATAAAACATGCATAAAACTAACAATAAATAAATATCACAATATCAAAAATAACAATTCAACCCCCCCCCCCCCCCCCAAACCATGACATTATCAGGGCAAATGAACGTTCATACATTGCAGCTCATTGTCCAACAAAAGTCCGAAACAAAATCAAAGCAGTTCCATCTCATCAGGTACATGATAAGCCAACCAAAACAAATGGTCCTGCAGTTGATGCTTAAATGCAGCTAAATATATCTGCTTTTTCACTCTCAAAGGTAGTTTATTCCATTCATGGGGTTTGTGACAGAAAAGGCTCCTATTCTGGCTTGTTCCAAATAATCACAATCGTTGCAAAGCAGGCACCACAAGATCACAAGGGCCGTGGTGGCATATACTGTTGTATGGCATTGCAAATAAAAAGAATAATCCTGGTAAAGAGCTCAATAAGTCAACAACAAGAAATTACATTTAATGTAGTGTGTGACAAGCAACCACCACAGTCACTTTAGATAAGTTGCAGTGAATAGACACAAGAAGCTGACAAACCCAGATAAATGATATTGCAATAATCCAACCCACTCAATACCACTGCTTGCAAAAACCCTCAGAAAGTCAGCTCTAGGCAACAAAGGTCGCAATTTACTTTACAAATGTAACTTAAAATAGGAATTATGAATCACCAATTGAACCTGTGATTTAAAAGACAGGTGGGAGTCCAGGAGTATTCCCAGTCTCCATACCTGACTAGAAACTCTCAAAGGAATCCCTGATAAAAGAACACTCTCAGGAAATGTCATAGTTGAAACAACTAAAGTTCATATGAGCTAGAAAGTTTGAAATAAGAAAATCTGTATTGAAAGAAAAAGTCTTATATCAAACAAGTAGATTCAACTCTGTAATGGGAAAAACACTTATATAAACACATCCAAAAAAGTGGAGAAAAAAGATCTCAGTGAGACCACTCAAGCCACTGAAGGTTCAAGGCATTGAGAACAGTACACCATCATTGATCAGAAAAAAAACTCCTCTTTCCATAGTGTCCATCAATTTATTTCCTTCCAAGAAACAGAGTACAAACCACTTGTATATCCAAAGATAAAGAAAAGCAAAACACAGTCACTATAACTCAAATCGGGTGAAAAATTCCAATTTACTTATCTCACATCTTCAAACTGTATGTCTTCACATCAGCTGTCAGTAGGACCCCAATACCGGATAGGGAATCCCCATTTCGCTAAAGCTGCATCAGGGGTAAATTGTCCTCTGTATGACCACTGTAAAATAAGGTCGTGCAGGCACACATCTATTCAGTTTTGGCAATGTTGAACATTAATCAATTAGCTGGTAACCAACCTATCATGGCATAAAAAATAGATTGTAATCAAGTCACCACATCAGGAATAGAATCTGTCAGCGTGAAAAAAACAATGTTGTCTGCTTAAACTTGGTATAAAACAAAATGTCACGATGGGAGCAGATATCCTATATAATAAAACGCACCTCCAACATTCTGAAGCTGACTGCATGGCTGAGGCATTCCTGCTCTCTGTATCCATCTCCTGAATTGACATCACGTACTTCCGGGTTCGTCACAAGCAGAAGTGACCAACCACACAAGGTTTCTCGGCTTCAGAATGTTGGAGGTGCATTCTATTAAATAGGATTGGTCAGTTCCTTGAAGCACAGCCAGAGCTCAGCGTCCTGCACAGTAACGCTCAGATACCAGAGAGAGAGGGGGGGGGGGCTGACACCAGAGAGACGGAGGGAGGGGGAGCCTGACACCAGAGAAGGGGGGAGGTATCTCTGGCACACACACACTCTCTCTCTCTCTCTCACAGTCAATGTCTTTCTCTCTCTCACTCTCACACACTGTCTCTCACATACTCTATGTCTCACACTGTATCACATTCACTCTATATGTGTCACACAGTCACTCACACACTCTCTTGGTCTCATACACTCAGTCTCACAGAGAGTCTGTGTCTCACACACACTCTCTCTCTCTCTCGCACACACTGTATCTGTGTGAAACACACTCTCGCTCTCTCACACTGTGTCTCACATTACCACTTGCACACACTCTCATTCTCACACACACACTCTCTCTCTCACAGACACACTCGCACCCAGACTCACTCTCTCTCTCTCTCTCTCACACACACACACACTCGCACATTCACTCTCTCTCACACACACACAGTCACTCTCACATATACTCTCTCAAACATACACACTCCAAGGAAAACCTTGCTAGCGCCCATTTCATTTGTGTCAGAAACGGGCCTTTTTTACTAGTATATTAAATAATGTTGCAGACAGTGCTGATCCTTGTGGCACTCCAGTGTCTAGCAAATGCACTGTTGAAACAGTCTCCTCCATCTGCACATTTTGCTTCCTATCGCTCAAAAAAGACGTAAACCATTTCAGTATGGTTCCTGCAAGGCCACAAATGCACAGATATCGTAACAAAATTTGATGATTAAGTGTATCAGATGTCGCAAAAATGTCCAGAAACACAACCCAGGCATCCTCATGAAAAGTCAATGTTTCCTCTGATGACCTAGGATTAAAGAATGTGTTAACAATGTTTCTAATTTTCTGACCAAAATAATCCGCAAGGTCATCAGGGGAAAATGAGGCGCTGACCTCTACAGACCTTCGTTCTTGTGTCAAGGAGTGCACAACTGATTATAACTCCTTTGGATGATTTAAAGATTCCACTATCCATTTTTGATCCATCATATAAACCCTAATGCAATACCACATTTTCTCTGGTCCTGAATTGTGATCTAATCATACTTGTTTAATTAATATTGTTATTCATGTTCTCTATGTATCACCACTTGTATCTCTAACTCTGGATTGGCGATTGCCACGACGGAACAATGTAAGCCACATTGAGCCTGCAAATAGGTGGGAAAATGTGGGATACAAATGCAGCAAATAAATAAATAATATTAATACTCTTTCATTAGCAACAACCACACTATATTCATGCAATTTTATCAAATATGATTCCTTCATATCAGTTCCCCTGATACTGAAAAACATTTAACTGGCCAGGAACAGCACCTGACTGGCTAAATGACAAAACCAGCTATCCAATGATATTCAGTGAGGGATAGTTGGCTATCTTCCTCTGAATATTCCCAGTTAGCGGCTAGGAGATAACCAACTATATCAGATGATATAGCCGGCTATCCCCAAATATTCACCACATAGCCAGCTAATATAAGTGGCCACATTGGGCTGTTTAAATAGGTGGAATATCTTTGGCCAGTTTAAACTTAACCGGCTATCTCTGAATACCAACAAAGCCATTTAAGTTTAAACCGGTCAAAAATAAACCGGATATTCAATGCCATTCGCTGGAAAAGGCCTGGCATTGAATATCCAGGCTGACCGCCGACTGGAGTTAGCCAGACTTACTTCCACGGTCAGAATATCGGATCCAGTATCTTTAGATTTTCTCCGCTCCCTTTCAGTGTGCCGAAGTTCACAGCGTGCCTGTCTTAGCCCACAAGAGAACCAAATACCTGATTCTCAGAATTTTTAACCACATGTCTCCTTTTAGGGGCAACCAGATCCAATGCAGAATTTAAAGTAGCATGCCCTACCATGTCCTCATTCTGAAGGACAGAAATGCCCCCCAACAAGAAGATCGAACAGTCTTAACTCTCACAGAATTAACAGTCTCAAACACTGACTTAGCAAATGACAATACAAACGTAAAGATTGGTCTAACCACACCACAGGCAGGATATCCACAGTAACATCAGACAACCACCCCGTTGGTATAAAAGGCAAATCCAAAATATGTCCTGCCTGCTACATGATCCATAATTTGTGATAAAAATAATGCTGTAACAACATCTCACAACACATGAGATGACATACTACCAGTAGGAGGTGGTGCTTCACTATAGTGTTTTCAATCTCTAAGGACAGGCAGGTTCCCTGGAGGCCTGCCGAACTTGCCTGCCTCTCACTATTAAAAATGTGATAGTGAAACAGCACCCCCAACTGGCAGGTCTGTAGGTGGAGGACTCTTGCTCAGCCTAGAGGGAACAGTGGTCCTAACTATGCCTGGTTAGCTATGTGGGTATGGTACTAAATATTGGTCACATATGCATAACATTGGGCGCTGTCATAAGGGCAACACTAAATATCCAAGTCTAAGTTAGCGAGCGATGGTCAGTGATTACAGAAATGTTGACCGCTGCTGGTGCAATATTGACCAGATTATTTTTACCCTTGCTAAAGACATAAGGGCTCGTATCCATTGGTAGAGCTAATAAACATCAACTAAATAACAAAAAGGCAGGGTAAGCTGTGACTGTGACAGCAGTTTCTGAAAAAAAATCATTCTGTCATGCTTAAATCAGTACTACACATGGTATAACAAATACCTGTAGTTCATCATAAGTATCCAAAACGGTCATTAAATCAGTGTGTTGGCTTCTGAGCATTTGATTTATTTTTTTTCCTACTTCTACATTTAACAAATTCTATGAGTGATTAGAATGTATTTTCATTAAACAAATAAAGTGCTTCCCTTCGTCACTGCAAGAAATTTGACAGATAATACCAAATGAATTTCATACTCTAGATGCTGAGCCATTTGCTCACGTTCAACTTACCGTGTGAAGACAATATCCAGAATAAATCTTTTGCAAACAAATGTCTATTCAATAACCTACTATTACAGAGCTGTTTACTGTCTCACACTGTGCCTTCTCATAAATGAGTGAATGAGTTACTTGTACTCATAATGGGCGTTTAACTCACTATTAGAGTAACTTTTCTGTTAAAAACAACTGCAGGATAATGGAAAGTAATGAATCTGGATGTAATCATTATTTCCCTATGCAAAAGAATCTTATCTAAATTGTGATTTCTGATGCAATGTGTTATAAATTATTTCCTCCAATAACCTAAAAATAGTTCAAACTGTACTCTGAAAAAGTATTTCTGGATAAAAAAAATGACATACGTAATAAAGCTTCAACTTTTGTACAATATTCCTGATAATTTTTGATAAGGAGTAATAATATATCCTTGATCATCTTCAGGAGGGGCCTCTAAAGACCCATATGCTGTAAAACACATGGACTGGGACAGACTACATAACAGTGGCGTAGTTACAGGTAGGCCTTGGTGGGCACAGGCACAGGCCCACCCATTCTTGTCTCAGGTCCATCCAGCAGTTGTTGAACCCCACATCAACATCTCTCTTCCTCCGTGGCACCCCGTCATCTGCCTGCCCATCACTGAACCCTGTCCCTCCCTGGTGTACCTTACAGGCATCCCCATTGCTTGCAGTGATTCATTATTGCTGCCTGCATTGGCCCTGCAGACTTCCATCGGCTGGGTCCTGCCCTTGCTGATGTCATTTCCTGCTTCCTGTCTAGTGGAATCCGGACGATGAAAGCCTGCAGTTCTGGTGTAGGCAGCAATGGATCACTGCAGGCGCCAGGGACACCTATAACGTACACCAGGGAAGGACAGATTTCAGCGATGGGCAGGCAGATGCCAAGATGCTGCGGAGGAGAAAAGATGTTGATGAGGTAGGTGGAAAAAAAGTCTATATTTTTTTAGATCTCGGGGGGGGGGGTGGCATGGTGTGGAAGGGCCTCTCTGTTAACTCTGGGCCCATCCAAAATACTGGGTCTGGCTACGCCACTGCTACATGAAAGGGGGGAATACACAGTTTATACCAAAGACACCTCAACCAATGAACTAAAGATCCAATTTTAAAAAAAAATTTAAATGGAGGAAAAGACTGCAGATGTCATAAAGATTTCACTTCGACTCTGTCAATGACAGCTGTTGGTAGATGATTTTCAGTGACGTTTATAATCATCGGTTTAGAAAGAACCTCTTTTTGTTTTATATGTTTTTCCTTCAATCATTTATTAATTGTATTTTTTTCAGTCTCTACTTAACTAATGCAATCACCACCTTTTCCTTTTATATCTTTTCATTCAAATAACTTAAAATGTGAGATATCACCAGGAATTGCTGTTAGAGCGACACATATCTTATCATGTCACTGTTACAGCAATTCCTAGCGATATTTGAGTTCACATTTGAAGTAACTTGAATGAGGAGATATAAAAGGAAAAGGTGGTGATTGCACTAATTAAGCAGGGACTGAAAAAAAAAATAGGACTTCTTTTACAAAGCCGTGCTAGAGATTCCCGCGCAGCAAATGAGAGAAAACCCATAGGAATTGTATCGGCTTCCTCTCATTTGCTGCACCGGGAATCAGTAACGTGGGTTTGTAAAAGAGGCCCACAATGAATAAATGATTGAAGCAAAAACACGTAAAACCAAGAGAAGTGATTTTTTGACCAATGATTATAAAAGTCACTGAAAGTCATCTACCGACAACTGTTGAATTGAAATCTTTGTGACATCTGAGGTCTCTTGCTCCATTTAAAATTAAATAATTTTTATTGGATCATTAGTTCACTAGTTGAGGTGTCTTTAGAGTTCCCACCCCCAGCATGTGCCATTTTTGGCACTACAAAAACATTTTTATTTTTGTAGAGCCAGTGTTTACCCGGCGGTAATCAGGCAGCACCATGCTTTACTTGCCGCACAGCCATTTCTTTTCATTAAAAAAAACCTTTTACCCACTACGATAAAAGGGGGGCTCAGCGCACATCAAAAACATGTTCAGCACAGTCCCCCTTTTGCCACAGCATAGTAAAAGGACCCCTGCACGCGGAACTCTGCCGGATCTTTTCCACAGTTGTAACTGCTGTTGATCGCTGTATATTCTTTTGTTGTTGAGCACTTGGTTAGTGTCACTATTTGTCATACCTCTGATAGGGGCCCTTTTACTAAGCCACATAAGCGTCTACTCACACCCAACACGCACCAAAATGGAGTTTCTGCACAGCTACCATCTGGCTCTTGCGGTAATTTCATTTTTGGTGCACAGCCGATATGCGCGGCTAAAATATTATTTTTATTTTTGGCCGCAAGTATTGGACGTGTGCCAATTGGCATTTGACATACGTAGGTCATTACTGCCTAGTTACCCTGTGAGACTTTACCGCTAGGTCAATGGTTGGTGGTAAGGTTATAAACCCAAAATGGATGCGCGTAAATTTTGATTTTTCCGCACGTCCATTTTCGGCAAAAGGTTTTAAAAGACCTTTTTTTACAGGCACAACGAAAAATGGATTAGCATGCACCCAAAACCCATGTCTACACTACCGCAAGACATTTTTTAGTGCACCTTAGTAAAAGGACCCCATAATTTAAAGCAGCAGACACATTTTTCTGGTTATGATATGCCATTAGTTATTCATTCTCAATTTGCTGCTCCAGCTCATAGTTCTGGTCACTTCATTTACATATAGCACCACAGTTATGGTGCATTTTTTATACTTCACTTTCAAACAATGTGATTAAATTTCAGCAATCTACATGTGGCACATCTATGATTATTGCTAATTTGACAAAACTAGTTTTTGAACACTGGATTTTTGTCTGGTTTAAGACTAAGCTCACACGTGCACTTTTGTTTTCTGCTCACCCCATTTCATTGTTTTCTGCAGCATGATGTATTAGTTTTTAACCTTTTTTCAGTTTTGTAAGTATTTTTTGTTTTTACAGTTATCTTTTCTTATTTTTTCTTATCTCTTCAGTTGTTGCAAGTATAACATACATACACAGCACAATAACACACCAGCATTTGTGACAGGTACCGATTTACATATTCCTCTCCCTCTCTCTCTCTCTCTCTCTGCACCCTCTATGTGGCCTTGTGTATTGATAAGCTTTTAGCTTTAACATCGATTGTATTATAAAATTATGCATGGTTACATTTTATATATTCATTAGAATCCCCTGGATTCTATGTAGCGTGACCTAAATTGCATACGCAATTCCAGTCATATTCTAGATTTGCATGCGCAATTTAATTACTTAACAAGCCAAGCAGCGCCAATAATTGCCACTAATTATTGATACTAATTGGCATTAATTGGTGTTAATTAGAATTTACGCAAACAACTTGCTAGGCATATTCTGTAAAGTGGTGCACATAAATTCTAATGCATGCTACCAAAGGGAGGGGGGCATGGCCATAGGTGTGGATTGGGGAAACTGTGGGCATACCGAAAATCTATGTGCAGAGTCTTAGAATATACTTGATCCATGTCTAACTTAGGCACCAGTATTTACACCAAGTTTTACTTGGCATAAATGGACATTGTGACAAGGCAAACCCCAGAGATTCCCCAGTGAAGCCCAGAACTACGGGTCCCAGAAGTCCTTGCAAGAATGAGTGAGGAGAGTAGTCCTAAAAAGATGGAATGGATTCCCAGTCCCAGCAGGGGGAGCAATGGCTCGAGGCAGAGTGAGCCTGTTACTCCCTTCCCCACTAGAGGGCGAGGGAAGGATGAAGCTCAGTTTCCCTGGCTTCGCCATAATTCCCCCCAGCTGTGAGAAGGGAAGAGCAGATTTCCTGGAGGCTCTCAGTCACCAGGAGAGAGGGGAGACGAATGGAGAGAGAGATTCCATGGAGTATGTGGAGGAGGGAAGTAGCCTGCCACTAGAGCTGCCTAAGGGAGAGGAGCCAGCTACCATGGAGTGGGAGAATTCAAAGGTTGCCCTGCCCAGCACATGAAGGCAATGGAGGAGGTCACATCAGGCGTGGTGCTGAGAGGTGGGAGAAACTGCCAACCCTGCTCCTTACAGGGTTCCCTCTGTGCTGTGAAAACACAGGTGATTTGTGGTATTGGTTTGATGTGCAAAGACTGTCCATGAAGATTTGTTCTGAACTGTTGTGCTATATTGGAAGTGTGCTGAACTCTTACTAAACCCTTTTGAAGGAGGGGGAAGGGAAAGCTAATGCCCTAATAGAAGACCTGAGGTCTTGAGGAGCTGAGCGTTTGCTGAGGGATTTTGGGACCTGGACTGTACCTTTTTTTCTTTTGAAGATTATCTTATGAGGACTGTACCTCTTTCTTTTGAAGACTATATTAAGAGGGCTGTACCTTTTGTTATGAAGAATTAATTATGATTTTTGGTATGAAATTGTCTTGACAATAAAATACTTTGGCCCTGAGTTCCAGTATCAGCAGTATTCTGTCCTGGAACCCTGGGAGCCCCGCAGACTTGCCAGCTCCACCCAAGAGGAGGAAGTTGACACCCCCCCCCCCCCCCCCTTTACAACATGCCTAGAGTTAGGCACAGGCATGGCCACTAGGCCTATTCTATAAACCATGCCATTACAGAATACACAGAATATTTCCTCCTATTTGTTTTAAAAGTATTTCAATGTAACTTCCTTGAGTGTCCCCTAGTCTGTACTTTTGGAATGAGTACAAAATCGATTTACTTCTACTTGTTCTACACCATTCAGGATTTTGTAGACCTCAATCATATCTCCCCTCATCCATCTCTTTTCCAAGCTGAAGAGTCCTAATATTTTTAGCCTTTCCTCATATGAGAGGCTTTCCATCCCCTTCATCATTTAGGTTGCTCTTCTTTGAACCTTTTCTAATTCTGCTATGTGTTTTTTTGAGATACGGCTACCAGAACTGAATGCAGTACTCAAGATGAGGTTGCACCATGGAGTGAAACAGAGGCATTATAGTATTTTCAGTCTTATTCACCATCCAATTCCGAATAATTCCTAGCATCCTGTTTGCTTTTTTGGCCACCACTGCACACTGAGCAGAAGATTTCAGCATATTATCTACAACAACGTCTAGATCTTTTTCTTGGTTGCTGACCCCCCAAGGTGGACCCTAGAATCAGGTAATTATGATTCGGATTATTCTTTCCAATGTGCATCACCTTGCATTTGTCCACATTAAATTTCGTCTGCCATTTGGATTCCCAGTCTTCCAATTTCCTAAGGTCTTCCTGCCATATTTCACAGTCCGCAAGTGATTTAACAACTTTGAATAGTTTTGTATCATCTGCAAATTTAATCACCTCGCTCGTCATGCCAATTTCCATATCATTTATAAATATGTTAAATAGCACCGGTCCCAATACAGATCCCTGTGGCACTCTACTGTTTACCTTCCTCCATTGAGAAAAATGACCATTTAACCCTACCCTCTGTTTTCTGTCCAATAACCAATTCTTAATCCATACCAGAATATGGCCTCCTATCCCATGACTCTTTAATTTTCTCAGGAGTCTCTCAAGAGTAACTTTATCAAAAGCTTTCTGAAAATCTAGATACACCATTACCCATATACTTATTCACACCTTCAAAGAAATGAAGCAAATTGGTGAGGCAAGACTTCCCTCGGCTAAACCAATGCTGACTCTGACCCATTAAACCATATTTGTCTATCTACCTTATAATTGAAAGAGAAAAACGCCTAGATTTCGACCCAAATCGGGAGATAGACATTTATCTCACAAAAACGAATAAATCGGAATAATGGAAAGCCGATTTTGGACGTTTTCAACTGCACGCCATCGCGGAAGCGTACAAAGTTGCATGGGGCATGTTGGAGGCGTGGCGAAGGTGGAACTGGGGTGTGGTTATCGGCCGAGGAGAGATGGGCGCCTTTCGCCGATAATGGAAAAAAAGTATGCGTTTCTAGCTAGAATTTAGGGCACTTTTCCTGGACCCTGTTTTTTCACGAATAAGGCCCCAAAAAGTGCCCTAAATGACCAGATTACCACCAGAGGGAATCGGGGATTACCTCCCCTGACTCCCCCAGTGGTCACAAACCCCCTCCCACCACAAAACATGATGTTTCACAACTTTTTATTTTCACCCTCAAATGTCATACTCACCTCCCTGGCAGCAGTATGCAGGTCCCTGGAGCAGTTGTTAGGGGGTGCAGTGGACTTCAGGTAGGTGGACCCAGGCCCATCCCCCCCTACCTGTTACAATTGTGCTGCTTAATGCTTAGTCTTCCAACCCCCCCAAACCCACTGTACCCACATGTAGGTGACCCCCTTCACCCCTTAGGGCTATAGTAATGGTGTAGACTTGTGGGCAGTGGGTTTTGAGGGGGATTTGGGGGGCTCAACACACAAGGGAAGGGTGCTATGCACCTGGGAGCTCTTTTACCTTTTTTTTGTTTTTGTAAAAGTGCCCCCTAGGGTGCCCGGTTGGTGTCCTGGCATGTGAGGGGGACCAGTGCACTACGAATCCTGGCCCCTCCCACGGACAAATGCCTTGGATTTATTCCTTTTTGAGCTGGGCGCTTTCATTTTCCATTATCACTGAAAAACAAAAACGCCCAGCTCACAAATTGTCAAATAAAACATGGACGTCTATTTTTTTCGAAAATACGGTTCGGTCCGCCCCTTCACGGACCCTTTCTCGGAGATAAACGCCCATGGAGATAGACGTTTTCATTCAATTATGCCCCTCCACGTGTTCCAAAATGTTATTCTTTATAATAGTTTCCACTATTTTGCCCCACACTGAAGTCAGGCTTACTGGTCTATAATTTCCTGGATTACCTCTGGAACCCTTTTAAAAAAATTGGTATCACATTGGCTAACCTCCAATCTTCAGGAACTATGAATGATTCTAATGACAGGTTACATATTACTAACAGTAGATCATCAATTTCATGCTTGATTTCTTTGAGTACCCTTGGATGTATGCCATCTGGTCCAGGTGATTTAATACTCTTTAATTTGTTGATTTGGCGCAGTACATCTTCCAGGTTCACTGAGATTTCTTTCAGTATCTCTGCATCTTCACTCTTGAAAACCATTTCCGGTACAGGAAGATCTCTTACACCTTTTCCCATAAAGATCAAAGAAAAAAATTCATTCAGTTTCTCCACTATGGCCTTGTCCTCTCTGAGTGTCCCTTTTGTGACTTCGGAATCTAACTGCCTATGGATTCCCTCGCAGGCTTTCTGCTTCTGATGTACCTGAAAAAGTTGTTACTGAGAGTTTTAGCCTGTGAGGGCAAGTTTCTCTTCATATTCTCTTTTATCCTTCTTTATTATGAATCTTTCAGCATGCTTTTTACATATATATTCATATAGTTATTCATTCATTCATTTTTATTTATTTATTTATTGATTGATTGATTCCTCTTCTTCAGTGTTTATTATACTGATTCGTATATATGTTTTTTATATATATTAATATGAATTGGTCTATTTTATGCAGTGTGTCCTTTTTATGCTGTTTTTAACCTATGGGTGTTATGATTTGTATTTTATATAGGTATGATTTTATTAAATACGTCTTATTGTTTTCTATTCTGTTTTTATAAGGTACTTTGACTCTTGAAGCAGGCACATATGCCAAAACACAGCCATATCAAGTCTGTTACATGCTAGACAATCAGACTTGCTTACAAGATTAAAGGTTCCATATTTATCTCTTTGGAATCCTTATCTTTTTTTGCTGCCTTACTTGTTTTGTTTGCCGTTGGATTTTCTTCTTGTTTCTTGGGATGTCTGTGTGGCCATTTTGGTACAAATGCTACAAAACAGACGTCCTAGTGCCTGTTTTTTTGGCGGTCATAATTTGGACATTTTATTTTGGAAAATGACTGTTTATTTTTGATGCTTTCACTATTTTTGAACAGGAAACCCTGACATTTTTCCTGTTTGAAAATGGCTGCAAGATTTATGGTTTTTTTTGGACATTATGATCAGAACGTCCCAATTCTGACTTGGACATTCTTTTGAAAATGCCCCATCTTTGTCTAATTAAAAAGGCTTGATGATATTTATACAATGAGAGAGAGTTATCCCTCCTTATTTTCTATTTTTATATAATGTATATTTTTATATATTTTACCTCCAGTTCCCAAACTGTCACAAATAGGGTCACAAATGGGAGACACAAACAGGATCTCTCTCTCTCTCGGCACTGTAACCTAATGGTGCCTGTGAGACAATGGACATTCACAGGCCCTAGCTCCTCATAGGTTAGGATAGGTTTCCTATTAGACTGAAAATGCATGTAGCGTTCCAGAGTCTGTGAGCACACACTGACTCAGGTCCTGCTTTGTATAAGAGGGGGAGAAGGGAGTAGGTGAAAAATAAGAAGAGAGTAGAGGCCTGCACTTTTGTTTTTATCATTTGGGGATCATGTAAATTTTCTGTTGTCTCTTGGATAAAATTTTGATACTGATTGGCTGCCTCTCTTGTTGGTTTTTAATCTTACTGGTGGTCTCCTGGCTCCTAATACACATTTTTTGAACACCTAGTGGTTGGATTAGGAGGCTATAGTATCAGTAGTAGTATTTTTTATTTGCTACTACATCTAGCTGGTTCTCTCATGCAACCTCTGTCATTGCCCATGAGAGAAATCAGTTACAGGAATCCTAGACTCTTTCACCTCCATAAGTGTCAGGGCTGGCCAGCTCAGTACAAGCTAGTCATTTTTTTTAAAAACACGAACAAAAGTGGATAAGGCTCAACAATACTCAGGCTACACAAGTTAAAATTTCAAACTCAAGTCTTCTGCCTCCTTCTTTTGTACCCTTTCTCTTCCTGTCTTTGATTCAGTACATCTTTCCAGCTCATTATTACAAATCATTTGAATTCCAGCACACATTGTCACCTGCACTATAATCTGATTATTTTATAGAAGAATTAGTATGTATATTTAATGCAGAAGGGTTTTAATCTTGATGAAAATAATCCTAAAGAACTATGATAGGGTTGCTCATATGGCTGGCAGATATGGCAGTAACATGCTAATAAATGACAGCTGATTTATGTATCTGGATTCTTTTATTTATAAAAATAGCAAGTGGACTGATTTTTGATATTAATAATACAAGTGAATCCACTTTGATTAGACTTCTGTGAAGAGCTGTGCATATACGGCATTACAATTAAATCTTATGATGTGGAATGGGAATGACATGCTAATGAAGCCAGCCAGTGAGCCTGAACCAAGAATGTCCAACATCATTATGGGATATCTTAGATGAAGAGTAATTATAAGAGGAACACTGAAATGTCATTAAAAAATCTTCAGTAAGAGATTTAACCTAGTATTTCATACAGATGCTGGATTTTTACAACATAACTGAACACAAAGTTCCTTTTCAGACTTTACAGAAAAAGGCTTTTAAATAGGTTTGGATTTAAGAAAAAAAAAAAGATAAATCTAGTGTCCTAATTTAATTTGGTACATCAAAATTCAATGGTGGTATGTAATTGAAATCACTTTTTAATAATTTCAGATGAATTAGCAATTAGGGCTGGATCTGGTTTCCATGAAATGTATTAGAATTGAGAGTTGAGGCCCTTGAAATTGTTTTTATACTTTTCCTTCCATTAGCAAAATGTATCCAGTCTAAGTGACTCTGTCAGCTAGTACCACACATTCCTTGTTTATTTATGAGAATTCGTTTCATGGAAGTTCAAAAGAGGTAACCTTATGCATATTCATAGTCAACAGCTAATAATACATGATTTCAGAAAAGCTTTCACAGATTCAGTCCTTTTTTTGTTTCTGGCCTTGCTTACTAACTGGTTTTAGCAACATAAAAGATATATGGAATAAAGCTTCTGAACAGTTTAGCTACAGTATAGCACTGGCTTTCATTAAAGAAATGGCTCACTGGGGTTCTGTTTAGATAGGGGTCAGTGAGGTAGCTGAATGCTTGTCACTTTGATCTCCAAAGTCCAATATGATGTTTAGTTCTTGAAGTGAATCAATACAGTCTCAAACGTGGATCATGTGCACCTGAGTCTAACAGAAGCCCAATGCACTGTAAAGCCATGATTTAAATTTAGGGGCTGTTTTACAAAGCAGTGCTAAAAAAGTGGCCTTAATGAACCCTTATACAGGGTTTTTCCCCACGCACTAAGGCTATTTTGAGCACTGTAGTAAAATGGCTGATTTTTGAATCTTTATATTAATGGCCATGTGTTCAGTGAATCCAGACTGCCCCAATTTGACTGCCCCTATCGGACCTACCGTTCACTTGTCTATTAGATTGTAAGCTCTTTGAGCAGGGACTGTCTCTCTTTGTTAAATTGTACAGCGCTGCGTAACCCTAGTAGCGCTCTAGAAATGTTAAGTAGTAGTAGTAGTAGTAGTAGTAATGTGTCATTTCAAAATATATACAATTTTTGGGGATTTGAAGTGTAATCATGGAAGGTTTTTGACCACTGATTGTAATGTAGTACATTTTTGGCTACACCGGACAGTTGAGAAATGAGTGTGCTAGACCCACTTAGGTCTTGTTTCTTGCCTTACAAAATTAAAAAGTAAATATTCAAAAAGTAAAAATTTGCATGATTAGAACAATCAATGAGTTCATTTGCACAACTGAATATTTTGGGTAGCTCCACTATTTAAACTGGGGTGCTTCACGGTTTTCATATTAGTGATGCTTTTAATCCTTTTTATTTTTTGAAATGCATGCGCTAATGTCATTAGCACATGGCCATTAAAAAAGATTAGTGCTTGAGTCCTTACTGCCCCCTATTTTATAGACAATAAGGGCTAACGCGCTAATCAGTTTACAACTGGCAATGTGCCGCACTGATTACCACAGACATGCCCACTCTTGGCCCCTCCAGACATGCTGCCTTCTGAGGGAAAAATAAAAATAATATTTTACCTTGTGGTGTGCATGCGCTAACCCGAAACTTAATGCAGAACGCCTGAGCATGTCCCACAGTAAGCCCTTTTAAGTTGCAGTAAGCATACAATATCTATGAACACCCCCCCTCCCATGTCTGCTTGCAAACGTGTCTGCCTTCAGAGGCGCCCAGCAGCAGTAACATTTCTCACACTGTTGCTGGCGCCAGTCGTGAAGTCTTCCTTCTGCTGCGTTCATCCCCTGCAGAAACAGGAAGTTACATCACAGGGAGTTGAACGTGGCAGATGGAAGGTTTAAGGACTCTTGCCGGCAGCGGTGTGAGAAATGCTTCTGCTGCTGGGAATCTCTGGAGGGAATTTTTTTTCACTACCCAAAGTTCTTCATCTATGTGATAGAGCAGCCACCATGCTTTCTTTAAATCAAAATTGGAGAGGGAGGGGTAAAACAGAAATATGGCCCGGTGTTCTGTTTGAGGAGGGAGGGATAAAACAGAAATACGGCCCAGTGTTCTGTTTGAGGAGGGAGGGATAAAACAGAAATACGGCCCAGTGTTATGTTTGAGAAGGGAGGGTTAAAACTGAAATATGGCCATGTGCTGTGTTTGAGGGGAGGGAGGAAGGGAGGGGGGTAAAACAGAACCAATCAAGAGAAACAGGTCGAGTAGATATCTCAGTTGTTTATTTTGTAATATCAAGATATTGTGTGTTATTAAGAACTACAAAATGCAAATAGAAATTGGACAAGAGCAATTTTCAGTGTGTACTAGGGGATCAAGCTTAGCTAATGACCTTCTTTTTGTCCTTATGTTTACCACAGCTTATTTACTGATTGCCGTGCGTGTCCCACAGTTCAGCAAACACGTGAACAAGAACATCTCGATTTTCCATTACTAATCATGGGAAAATGGGCACAGTATGGAAAATGTCACAGCAAGAACTGGGAAAAAGATGATGCCTTAAAGGACTGGATACGCAGTGTGCTTGGTGACAATACCAAAGCTTTTTGCTGGTATTGCAAATGCACATTATGCCGATTTGATTAGCTATAACTCAACAGCAAAGCATAAGCGGAACACAGTACCCTTTTCCAGTGCATGGACTATATATGATGTCAGCTGTCATTCAAAAAATATAGACCACACTGTCAAGACAGCAGAGCTGAAATTAGCAGCACATGTTGCATGCTCTTCCGGTATTCAGTATGGTATAGTAACTACCCCCCCCCCCCCCCCCCGTTTACTAAGCCGTGCTAGCGGCTGCCGTGTGCTAATGCTTACACAGCCCATTCACTTTGAATTGGCTTTGTCAGAATTGCTGCGCGGCAGCCGCTAGCTGGCTTAATAAACAGGGGGGAGGGGTAAGTAAATGTAACTAGTTTCTATACTTAAGTAAAAGTTTTGTTACTTGTACTTGTAAAGAAGTATAGGAAAACACTGTTACTTTTACTTTTACCAAAGTAATAATTTTACCAGTTTTATTACTTTTACATAGGTACTTCTGATGCTTACAGTTAAAAGTAAAAGTGGCAGAGACCTAAATGATGACTCCTCACAAAACCAAATGAAGCATCAAAACCTGTTTTCCATTTAACACTGTAATAAAACATTCACTATTCCCTTAATGAACATTAACTACCCTTCACTGTTAGGATAAAGTAGGTAAATATATGAGTTTTTAAAAATATGATACCTTATAACGCATTGCTTGTTTTAATCTAAAACATTGATCAGGGAGATAATTATAAAATAGAACACTGTAAGGAAAATTCATTACTAAAGATAACTTCAAAATGAAAATCAATTTAAATTAGCCATATTTTCTATAAATGCAAAAATGCAATTTTCCTGATAAAGAAACTATCTGTCTCATCAATGAATGAATAGACACAAAGAGATATATTTCTGCTATAAACACTTTGTGAAAGACACTCTTTTTCCATGGACATCAACTGAAAAATCCATAAAGGGGGGTAATATTAGAAGGGACTCAGGAAGGTTCTTATAAATTTCCCCAACATATATATAGTATGGGAGCTATAAAAGGTGCTAAAAATGGACACTGGAAACGATTGGCACTAAACACTATTCTATACAGGGTGTGTGTTCCTCAGTGGCGTAGCTAGGGGGGCTGCCACCTGGGGCGGGGTGGTTTGCCGTTGCACCCCCCCCCCCCGGGTGCAGCCCGATGACATACCCCCCCCTCGGCGCATCAACACCCCCCCCCCCCGACCCAGTGCCCACCCTCTTCTGTCCAACCAGCTCCCTACCTTTAAAAAAATATCGAAATCCGAAGCGAGGCGCAGCGCCTTGCACCTGCATGTAAAAGACATGTGCAATATCTCATCGGGCCTTCTCTCGCTCTGTCTGTCCCGCCCTTGTGGAAATAGGAAGTTGCATCAGCGGAGGGCGGGACAGACAGAGCGAGGGAAGGCCCGATGAGACGGTGCACATGTCTTTTACGTGCAGTTGCGAGGCGCTGCGCCTCGCTTCGGATTCCGATATTTTTTTAAAGGTAGGGAGCTGGTTGGACGGAGGAGGGTGGGCACTGGGGAGGGGGGTATCAATGCGCCGAGGGGGGGAGCTGGCAGGGAGCACCCCCCCCCCGAGCTGACACCCGGGGCGGACCGCCCCTCCCGCCCCCCCCTTGCTACGCCAGTGGTGTTCCTTATAGAATAGCACTTAGCGTAGATTCTCTGGGCATGAAATTTATGCCTGCTGAAACCTGACATAAATCCTGGTACCCAAGCTAGACGTGCTGACCCAATATTCTATAGCAGTGCTTCCCAAGTCCAGTCCTGGAGTACCCCTTGTCAGTCAGGTTTTCAGGATATCCATAATGAATATGCATGGAAGAGATCTGCATATAATGGAGGCAGTGTACGCAAATCAAGTTCATGCATATTCATTGTGGATATCCTGAAAATCTGACTGGCAAGGGGTACTCCAGGAGCGGACTTGGGAAACACTGTTCTATAGCACTGAGTGCAATTTTTTGGAATGCCTTTCCATGGCCACACCCCCTTTTAGGTTGCATGCTATGGGATTTAGGCACCCAGATTTATAGAATAGTGAGCATACAGATGCCTCTGCAAATCCTCATCAGTGCCAATTAATGTCATTAATTGGTTGTAAGCATCCAATTATTGATTGTTAACAACTCGTTAGCCAATTAAGTTGTGCATTTGTCTTGGGAGTTTGCCCAAATATTTGCACCATATATACAATCCGGAGTTGCATACCTACTTTCTTGCAGTATGGAGGTAATTTTATAAAGGACGTTTGGCACATAAAGGCCTTTTTATGTGCATATAAAAAGGTTTTATAAAATTACCACAAGGATAACAAGCATAAGAGTATGTGTAGTGCCAAGAAAGAACATACTTTTATGTGACTCATGTGTAGGCCTGTTCAGGGGTGGAATTTGGGCAGAACAGAGTTGGAGTCCTAATTTATGAATTGTGGGTGCCATTCTATA
The DNA here is from genome assembly GCF_901765095.1 of Microcaecilia unicolor. Classification (NCBI taxonomy): domain Eukaryota; kingdom Metazoa; phylum Chordata; class Amphibia; order Gymnophiona; family Siphonopidae; genus Microcaecilia; species Microcaecilia unicolor. The sequence continues at coordinate 57,595,083 of NC_044040.1, forward strand.
ACCTAGGTGCTAACATTTACATGTGCATTATTTAATTTAATGTGACACATTTATATTCTGCTCAACATTAAGTTCACAGTGGATTACAGTAAACATATAAAAGACTACTAAAACATACTTACATTATACATCCCACCCAACCAAAATCAACTCTAACTTATAGATTGATTTATCTACTCTTTAGCATCAATGAAACCAAACCAAGCTTTCCAGACGTGTCAAATAATATATTCAAGATCTACTTAAATAGTTAGCAAAAAGCCAAGTTTTTAAATGGCGATGAAATATCGTGTACTTCTTAACTTCCCTTATAAAACCTAGGAGAGAATTTCATAATTCATCTCCTTTACCCATTAGCGTCTGTTGTTCTCTACTTGATATCCGACAGCCACATCTAGAAGGTTTAACCCATTTCAGTTAATTTACTGGAGTAGAGACTTCTTTGAAGAAAATATGCTGTCACAAAATCCTTTAAATAACTGGGACTAGGGCCATACAGTACCTTAAACATAAAGGTTAAGATCTTAGACTCAATAGCAACCAATGAAGCTGAATCAGATAAGGTGTTATGTGATGATATTTCCTCCCACCCAAAATTAGTTTGGCTGTAGCATTCTGAACAGCCTACAACCTATAAAGTCCACATTACACCCATAAATGCTTAGAATACTAGTATAATGCTGTTCTACAAATACCTGCTTAAAATCCATAGCACATTTGCCTATGTTCCTTTATGGAGTACTAGCGTAACCAGATACATACGTGCCTAAATTTAGGCATGAGCACTTAAGTCAATCATAGAACTGGTGTAATTGCTCGTACCTAAATTTTGCTGATACAGAATACTGTAGTCCTATGTGTAAGTCTGAGTCCTGCTCAAGCTCCACCCACATATACACCTCCTTGCAAATATGCACTATGGGGGTCTTTTACTGTGGAAGAGTAGCCTAGTGGTTAGTGCAGTGGACTTTGATCCTGGGGAACTGAGTTTGATGCCCACTGCAGCTCCTTGTGACTCTGGGCAAGTCACTTAACCCTCCATTGCCCCTGGTACAAAATAAGTACCTGAATATATGTAAACTGCTTTGAATGTAGTTGGAAAAAACCTCAGAAAGGCGGTATATCAAGTCCCATTTCCATTTCCCTATTTGAGATTCTACATGGAATGTTGCTACTATTGGAGATTCTAGATGGAATGTTGCTACTGTTGAGATTCTGTTGCTACTATTTGAGATTCTACATGGAATGTTGGTACTGTTTGAGATTCTACATGGAATGTTGCTATTCCACTAGCAACATTCCATGTAGAAGCCTGCCCTTGCAGATCAGCAACGCGGCCGCACAGGCTTCTGTTTCTGTGAGTCTGACGTCCTGCACGTATGTGGGGGTTAGACAGACAAAATGGGCAGTAAATCACTGTGATTTTAAAAAATGGGGTTGTTTACCTGGATAACTTATGCCTGCTTTCAAATATTTTGGTGTTATTTACCCCCCCCCCCCCCCTTTTACAAGATCCCACTAATAGTATCCAAACTCAAGAACCCTTAAGACAAGCATAAAAGAGTGTTAGTGAAAAAGGAAACTTAAAGTCAAGGACCAAAAAAGCACAGTAGGATTGTGATAAAAAGCACAAACAGCCAAAATCAACCTCATTTTTTGCATACTTTCAATTCCTCTGTTTCTAGTTTAATCTATAAACTGTTCTCCCATCTTTTGCCTGTCACAAAATTCTTTAATAAATTTTGCCCTGTCAGCTTATAAGGAAAAGTTTAATTCTTAAAAACTCATATTTCTTCCTCCTCCATATAACATTAGTAAGGGTTTTCATCTCACTAGAATTCTTTGTACAAGATGAAAAACCACCTCTGTTTGGGCTGTTTTAGTTCAGAACATGCACGCTAGCTGAAGTGTTTCCTATTCCTAATGCAAAAGACATAAAAATTGACCTATAGGGACTAAATGTTGGCAGAAATGAAGTGAAATCACTCAGTACCAATGTCTGTCGAAAAACACAGCTGCCAACATAACTAAAGATTTTTCACAAAAGCTCTTCTGTGGCAAGCTATCATGTGCTCTCCATTCACTGCATACAGAACACACCCACATCCTGAAAAAATATGGCCCATGAAAAACCATATATAAACATGGCATCCTTTATTTTAACAGTATCCACATATCACTCTGGAAAAATGGAGTCTAATTGCAAAAGCAGACACACTAAAAAATCTCCACTAGAATGAGTGTGGAAAGCCATAAATATGTCCTCAAATTTTTTTTAAAGAAAGAAAAAGCATCAGACTTCCTGACAATAATAATTAGACACTGACACATTTGATTATTTTTGTATGGCCATTCCTCAGGAAAGAGGTGGACTTCGCAAGTAATAAGTGCACGGTCTATGAGAACACTTTGGAACTGGTCACCAGGATTTTCATTCCTAAAACCAAGACTAACTAAAATATAATTCAACCTGTATTACTGATTTTGTAATTTCATCATTTTTCCCTGTCGGAAACTGTATGTTGGGAAGATGACACATCCATTTAAGATAAGGATGGAGAAACATCGTAGTTTGAAACAAGATTAAAACAGAAACTCTGCTATACAACATTGTGTTCGAGTCGGACCATACTTCTCTGAATCTGAAATACTGTATTTCATTCCTCAAGATCAGAGGGGTAATGAATGCAGTAATTGTTTATGGAGAAAACAATGGATTTATAGAGTAGGTACTGAAGCCCTGGCTGGCATGAATTTAAAAACAGAGTGGTATTTTTATTAAGAACGTCCCTGTTGACAATATGGAATCCCAGAAGATATAATGTTATAGCCATCATTCTAATGACAGCATTTTTTAAGCCCGGTGACCATTTTTTTTTTGGGGGGGGGGGGAGGTTAAGCTCTGAGTTTCTGAACTGTATAGAAATGCAAAAGTGAGTATGCAAAGCTTGTTTTTTAATGGAGTTTTTTTGCTAAGTAATCACCACAGAGGGTTAATCGCATAAGAAAACATATATGTGAAGTCTAAAAAGTTGCCTATTTTAAACCTGTTCTATAAAGGCATTATTAGCAGCAATGTGACTCCATAAGATCGGATCTCAGAGTCAGCCCCAATAGTACTCAAATTTAGATGTGCAAATTCTCACTTGCTTTGTGAATTCTTTCAAAAAGGCGGTAATAAATCCTAAGGAATAAATAAATAAATAAATGTGCCCTGTGCTCTTTAAGTAGGATATGACTACAAAGTGATGTAATTGTAGTTCTCTCTTAATATGCTCTTCCTATGCCTGTTCCCTATGCCTTGTGGGACTTTTCCCTTTGGCTGGCCTTGTCACTTTGTTTATGGGCTGGAGACCACCCCTTCTCTTTCCATTTTGGGGTTAAGAATGTGTTTGCAGTATGGTTTTCTAAGAACTGTAAGCTAACTTTGCTGTACCTGTTGCATACTCCCCTTTCAAGCTATTGTAAATAATCAAGTTTTTACCAATTTAAAAGTATTCACAGCATTTATTTCTGGCTCCCCTGGTAGACAGGTTGAGCTGGAACAGACTCCCAATTCTGCAAGGCAGAGACTCATGTCCAGCACATCTAACTGTAAGTTATTTTCCTTTGTTTGAATTTGCCTTAAAGAAGATTTGGTTCAAGAGTTCTGAGTCTTCACAGTGTTGTTCTATACTGTGGTTAACTGCATGCTAATCTCCTGAGTAGAAAGAGCGTATCAGGAAACAGAGCAGAACACACACATATTTTATAAATTTGTATATCCATCACAATGCCACCTCCACTCCACCCAAACTATGCCCCTGTGAACATCTATGTGTAGATTATCTTAAAGTAGGTGCACACTTTTCATATACTTATATATGGTATGTACTTTTTGTGCAGTTTATAGAAAAATCATATTTATTAATTATGAACATAACTTCAATTCAACATTTCCAACAGTATATACACAGGAAAAAACCCTACTGCTCAGAAAACAAGTGAAAATTCTGACCCCGCCCCCTTAAATCTCACTCCTTCCATTCCACCCCCAACCCTCCCCCAAAGGAGAATCACCTTTTATTCCTGAGCAACATAATCAAAGCCACAAAGCATTAAGAAACATACTCCTTAATTTGGGTGTCAACAAGTTGAAAATGGTGTCCAAATTTTTATAAACTGTTGGGTCGCCTTTTCTCATTTTCTACAGTTAGACATGCGTTCCATACGTTTGGCTTTTCCAAAGTGTTAAGGTCAGTGGCTCCGTCTGTGTCCACTGAAGCAGGATGCATCGTTTCGCTATCAAACATGCTTTATTTACAAGCAAACAATTTTCATCCTGCTCCAGTTCTAAATCAACATTCAAGTCTAGCAAACAGATTTCTTTACATTGAACAAAAGATTGTCCCAGAAGACTCTCTAAATCTTGCCATAATGTGTCCCAGAAGGCTGCTATACTAGGCCAGTCCCACCAACAATTAATGTTAAGTGCCCTCTGGATTACCACGTTTCACACAGTCCCAAGTAATATCCTTCTTCAATTTACTCACCCTTCTAGGACGTACATATAGCCAATGTAATATTTTATAGTGCATTTCCCTTAATTGGGCACTCTCTACCAGATCCTTCCTATTGTATACCCCTTCCAAAAAAAAACCCTCAGTTGTGTCCTGAGACCATTTTTGAACTTAAATTTTATAAATGCGGCTTAAAATTATGTGCTCAAATTTGGGCACATGCCCAATTTGCATGTACAATTTAATTTATAACAAGCCAATTAGTGCCAATAATTGGGTGCTAATAATCAATTATCTACGCAAATTGGCATTAACTAAATTTATGCATCACTGGAATCTGTGCATAAATTTTATATGTGGCTCCGTGGGAGAATCAGGGGCATTCGTACAATTTATGCACGCTGTTTTAAAATATGGGGGATCTACACCTAATCTAGGTGCGAGGATTTACACCAGGGTTTACTTGGTGTAAATCCTCACATCTAAAGTTAAGCACTGATCCCTGTGCTAAGCATATCCTATAAGTGGTGCCTAACTTTTAGCGCCATTTATAGAATAGCACTTAGCATGGGTTTTTTTCAGCGCCGAAGAGTGATGACATCTTCTTTAATGACCAACCAATTAGGATTTTTCAAGACTATTCGTTAGCACTACAAAAGAAGCATAGAGCTTTCAATTCTATTTGTGCTTTCTTGGTGGGCAAGTGTGTGCGTTTTATGCTGTTATACCCATCTGTGTTGAAAATCTACCATGAGGAACAATGGCAAGCTTTTGACACAGTGCAATCTGCCCAAGATTTTGTTCATTTGATTCTACAATTGGCAGAAGCTCACACTAGACCACAGTTTCTCACCAGATTGTTGGGGTTTTGGAACTATTATGCTATCAGTAACTCTGTTCTATAAGACTGAATTAATTGCATGTCCTGCTGTTGAATTAACCTCTTTCTTTTGCAGGGGGCCCTTGTAGCATCATTAGCATGACTAGTCCTGTTCTTGCGGCTGTAGTCAAAGAACATGACAATGTTGGCTTTAGGGTGGGTTTGGGGGATGGAGGGATGAGGAGTGAGTTGAGGGATGGCAGATGGGGAGACAACTGCCTTTATTTCTGCAAAAGAATAGTAGTAGGGTGAGTTTTTAATAAGCTTATTACTGTGTGGTTTTCTCTACTTTTTGATTTGATATTGATTGTATTGGGGACCTATGTAATTTTGCTTTGCTGGGGGAAGGTTAAGCAAGTTTGTTGGTATTCATGTGCTTGCAATCAGGGCTATGGCTCTATTTAAAATTTCGTGGAATGTGTCGGAGATCTCCTCCCTAGTAAAGTGGACTAAAATAAAATAGGTGTTGCATTGACGTAGTGCTACTACTGCCTGCTTTTGGAAAACTAAGCTTTCTGCTGAAGAGCATCAAAAGTTTGTTGGGCACTGGGTGCAAGAGCTGTACACTGCATTGGCTCTGCAGTGCCAAAATGGCATGGCAGTGCTGGCCAGGAAGGCTCTTCCGGGTCAGGTAACTTTGGTGGTTTCAGATCCACAAGGCAAATATTTGCTTTTGAGGTTACTTTGGCATGGCATTACTTTTCATTTGTTAGTGCTGTATGCTCCTAAGTTATGATCACAGCTCTTAGAACCATTGTTAGATAGGGCACCCATCCAGTATAACCCTAGTGTAGGAGAATCCAAGGGGATTGGGTACTTGTTTAAAGCTTTAAACTTAGTTGATTTCTGGAGATTGCTCCATCCTGATACTAAAGATTATACCCATTTGTGTCAGGCACATAATTCTCTGTCTCAGATTGACTACATTTTGACCTTCCACGCCTTTTTTTCAATATATAGATTCAGCAGAGATAGGCCTTTTGGCTATCTCAGATCACACACCTTTTTGGCTTATCCTTTGGGTGCCTTTGTCAGTCCAGAGAAGGGGATTTTGGAGATTTCTGGTGTATTTAAAAGACCACCCTGACTTTCAGAATTCTGCGGGGAAAAAAATGGAAGAAATACATAGCTCATGATGGTCTGCATGTGGAGGAGCCCTTGCTGTTTTTGAATACCACTAAAGCGGTATTGGGGGGGATGTGATAGCTTACATAAATGCAAGGAACAAGCACACTAATCAAGGCATAGTTCTCCTAGAGAGAAACTTGAAGGCTAACCCTTCATATTGCCTCAAGGAGACATTACTTTCCACTCAAACATCCCTAAATGCATTTTTCCATTAGCAGGTATTGACAATGCATATTTACAGAAATTCTAATTTTTTAAAATTTTCCAATAAGGTGGGGATTTTTATTGGTCTGCTTGGTAAAAAATTGGGTGGAAACTAGATATGTCATGGGTTTATGGGATTTGGCAGGTGTGTTTAAGACCCACCCTCAAGAGATTGCAAAATATTCTAGAAAAATATTTCCAAATCTGTATCAGGCCTGCTCTGGTTAACCAATCTTAATTGGTGATTGCCTACACAGATCTGGTCTCCCTACCATTACTGTTGAGCAGGTCAATTGACTTAATGCTCCCATCACAAAATGTAATAAAACGATTGAGTAATTTGACAGCACCAGGTCTTCCTTGCTGCTCCCCTCCCCCCTGAAATTTATAAGTTATTGGTACAAGTCAGTGGGCTGTTAGTGGCTTATTTTAATGTGACTACTCACCAGTGTGCTTTACCTAGAGAATCAAATTAGGCCTTTATTTCTTTAATTCTTAAGCCCAACCAGCCACCGAAGGACCCAGGCTCTTATAGACTTCTCTCTTTAATTAATGTTGATTTAAAAATCCTGTCCCGAATTTTGGCTGACAAGTTTTCCTTGATCCTCTCTGATGTGATCAGAGAGGATCAGGTGGGTTTTGTGTGGGGCCAACAGTCAGTCTTACATGTGGGAAAGGTCTTGTTGGCAACTTCACATCACCTTATTTCTGACACTGATCTACTTTTAGTAGGATTGGATGTGGAAAAGGCATTTGACCTTATCAACTGGCAGTTCTTATTTGTAACCTTACAACATGTGGGGCAGCATAGTTGGTTTTATGATACATTGTTGGCGCTCTATTCCAACTCGGCTACTTTCTTGATTGCAGGCAGAGTCAGGACCCGTCCCTTTACCATTGGTAGTGGCACGAGACAAGGATGCTTACTTTCGCTCTTATTGATTTTGTTGTATCTGGAACCTTTGCAGTGTACTTTACGCTTAGAAATTTTGATCCATGGGACAAGCATGAGGGATTGTACAGTGAAAGTATTGTTTTTTACAGATGACCTCTTGCTAGTGTTGACTGAACACTGAGCCAGATACAACAATTTGGGCAATTGTCTGGATTCCATTTAGATGGCCTAAAATCAGAGGCTTTGCCCCTATATGGATGCAAGAAACATGCCTGGGAGGACGCATTTCCTTTCACTTGAGCGGAGGGACAGCTTAAGTATTTGGAAGTTATCTCGGTGACCTTTCCCCCCTTTATACAGTAAAAGTACAGCCTCTGTCTTATACAACCACTATGCTCCGGATATGGCAAACCTTTCCTGTGTTAATTGTTGGCCATATTAACTTGTACAACATGATCTTGGTACCTAAGTGGTTTTTATGTCTTTCAAATGCTGCCCTTGTATTTTCTGACATACATTAAATTCTGTCCCAAACAACCCCAACTTTTATAAGATACACAGTCCAAAATCACATGTTATTCAGAACTTCACCTTAGTTGTATTACTTTCTTGCCGGGGATCTTCAGAGTATCTGACAGCATAAACCATTTGGGATCAGTGTCCCGTATACTCATGGTGCTGTACACATCATCATTGATCTACCCATAGCTCGTTAAATAGATCTTAAATGATTTTTTTCTTTTTTAAAACTTTTTGAACTTTTCTTTAACATATTCTAAACAGCTTATAGCTTCTAGCTTGTAACTTTAGCGTTTGATATGCGTGATGATACTATTTAACTTTGGCCGCACTTTTTCAACCGAGTTAAACCTCCGCCGATATGGCCAGGTTTTGTCTCCTTCTTCAGGGAAGAGGTTCACATCTCATAGTTTGCTCCTGCACATGAAATAATGGCTGGATTTTCTGAGGCAGGATGAACAAAAATTTGCACAAAACCCTTTCTAAATTTGTGTGGCAGGGTATGTAGGCTTGACTCCCAATTAATCAGATCATGAATCCATGGAAAATGGAGGTATTGGGTATGATGAATATTCTATATCTCACTAGAACTAGTGGCATGCATCATCTAAATGAACGGTTTTGTGGTTGTTCAGATTTCTCTGCCACTGATTTGGAAACTGCTTTACTTAATCCTGATCATTTTAGTTGTGTGGTCCATTTGGCCCAGCCTTTTAAATCATATGTACTTTATAAGCCAGCACGGAAAGTGCAAGGTAGCTCTGTAAGTATTGTGGATGCAACCCATTATTAACCCCATGTTTGCCTCTGAGGGGCAATAGAGACTTCCCAGCTGGAAGGGACACAGTATTGTTGCAGCATTGGTCAGCACATGACATTCATTATATTTATCAACTTTATAATGAGAAGAGCTTGGTGAAGCGCTTTCCTGAGCTGAGAGAGGAGTTTAATTTACAGTCTCATTGTTAATCCGTACGTGAGCCCTTGAGCCTAGGCCGAGGCTTAGGAAGGATCTTGGCCAAGGCTTAGGGTGGACCAAACAGGCGCTACCAAACCCATTGCCACAAAGCCCCACACACTCAGGACACTCAACCAGCACCAGCAGAAAAAAGAGATAGACCACTCAGGTGGGCCTCACGGCTGAACGGGAACCAAGTCACACACTAGGGAAGGGAAAAAGAACAACAAGGAGTCCCAGGAGGGACTGGAGCACATGCAACGCACACAGCACTAGCTAGACACAAGGGAAGGGCGACAGACAAAAAGCTGGCAGGTATAGGCTATGACCATGGGAAGAGAAAGCCAAGAACAGAATGGGACACAGACACTATAGGAATGAAGCTCCTCAGGAACACTCTAGGCTGTACCATACAGCACACAAATACACTAGGCTGTGCCACACAACACCCAAGGGAAAAGGGAAGCCACCTATAGGAATACATAAGGCTGTGCTACACAGCACTCAAGGATTAAGGGAAACCAGTATAGGAATACACAGGACTGTGCCACTCAGCACTCAAGGGTCAAGGGAAACCACACACAAGGCTGTGCCACAGAGTCAAATAACAGACACTAGAGACAAAGGAAAAAGCAAGCAAACAGGGAAAGCTGCCTTTACATACACCTGACAGATAAGGAGCAATGTTTACAGGACTCAGGAGACAACTACAGCAGACAAAGAGTTAAAGCAGGCTAAAGGGAAGGGATAGTAACAACACTCACATCAGGAAGAGCAGGGCTTAAACTGTAATCAAAGGTTTAAAGCTAACAAAGAAAAACACATACAATGTTCCTACCAGAACTCAGCAGCACCCAGAGACAGAGCAGATAGAGCACCCACAGGTGCAGGGAAGCCAGGTAATCAGGGAAAGCAGCTTAGCTAGGGAAACAAACAAGCATACACTGGGAACAACCAGCACACAGAGAAACTACGAACAATGAGAGGAGTAAACAACTCCCAAGAAAGCACGGTGTGCTACTAGCACAGACAGAGAGAGGGTAACAGGCTTCAGCTGACTGGGATCAAACGCTAAAGCATAAACTGAAGAGAGAAGTAGGCTTAAATAGATCTGACCTCTGACGTCTGCTGCTCAGACGTCAGCTCAATCCCTAACAGGCCAATCAGAAGCGAGTCCCAGTCATTCCCCTGCCTGTCTTAGCAGAATCATAACACTCATGATATATTTCCATATATGCAAGTGCGGCATGATGTCATGTCTTTGCCTCAACCACATTGGACCCCGAGCTACAGGAATTGCTAACATCAGCTTTAACATTGGACTCCTAGCTCCATGTGCCACTTAAGTACCATTAAGTAGACAACATGATCTTAATTATACTTCTTTAGCGCACAAATGGTCTGATGACTTGCATCACAATGTCCCTGAAGACTGTATTAAGTTTTGAGCTCTCCTGCAATTACCGATTGGGAATTACAGTACAAGTTTCTACTTCAGTTATACGTCTCACCACATTATGCATTTCACTAAGAGAGAATGCACATTGTCCTAAATGTGACCATATAGACGCTACCTTTGGACATGTGTTTTGGCACTATCAGCAGATTTGTGAGTTTTGGACCACCATTAGCGCTCATTTCCCAATTTTGGCTGTCTAATGATCAGCTGACACTACATCATTGGAAATCTTTGATGATACATCTGCTACATAATGAAAGACTTGCTATGTCTGATTTGGACTCTAAGGATGGGAAGCAATTTAAAATGGTCTGAGAACCATTTTGGTCTAAGCTAATGCCACTGGCACATAGTAGAGTTTTGAACATTTAAGACTCCTTTAAGCCACAAAGTTATTTTCTTGCCCTGGGGGGGGGGGGGGGGGGGGGGAGGGAGATCTGACTTGATGTTGGAAGTATGTATTTTTCTGGATTGTTTTGTTGTGTCTTCAATAAAAATGAGTTTAAAACAGGGAATATTGGAGTCTATGTGCAAATATTTTTTTCTAGTGCACAGTAAAAATGTATGCAGTAAAAATCTTGCTAATTTTTGAATCAGAAATATGTAACTGAGGCTTATAAGCATTTTGATGGGAATCTGAAACTTGACAAATTCTACTTACCAATGTCATCACAGAATAAGAGATTCAGAAGATATGAAGATCATTTAGACAACCTAGCAAGATGGTAATAAAATTAAAATCAAAATGCATTACATTAGATCACTTTGAGCTAATTTTTACTCTTGGCTTATTTTTAATGCAATCACACTTTCAGCAAAGCAGAAAATATTTTTGAAAAGCTATTGTAACATCATGCTACAGTAAGCCATTTCTGTGTATTACAGGTCATTTGATTTACATATATTAGAAAATACTAATCTCAGAAAAGAAAGGATGGGTTGATTTGAAAGCTCAATGGAAGAGTCTTGTCTGACTGACTCAAGCTCCTTTCCCTCTAGGACTTCAGGAACAAGAGGCAGCCCTGAAATTTGAGATTAGTTTAAGAAATGAGACCATTGAGAGATGGGCAAGCTCACATTTCTAGAAGTGTGCCCATCTGCTATGTGACATAATGAATAATTTTACTGGTTCAAGTCTAAAACTAAGCATAGCTAGAACTGAGGGTACAGCTAGTCAGGGGGATTTTCAGATACTCCATATTACCTGTGGACTTTGTACCAGTTTTCAGTAGAGAATAAATGCAATACTAGAACATATAAGAAAATCATAAAAGTATTCCAATGATAGTCTGAAGGGAAAAAGGCAAGGATGGGGGAGAGAAATAGGCAGGCAATCAGATGATGATAGGCAGTAGAATTCTAAGTTTTATAATGTTAGAAAACCCGGATCTTTGTGAAGTCCTTTCTTGTAAACATTTCAAAGTATCTGATCATTTTAACTTCAAAAGACTTGCTGGATTGTTTTGTAGTTCCCTTTTACAGAGTTGGTCAAAGTACTAGGTCAAAGTGCTTAAGTAAAAGTAAAAATAAATGTATATTCTAATACTTAAGTAAAAGTACAGAACACATTAAAAAATGTACTTAAGTGAAAGTAAAAAATGTTATTGCCTAATATAATACTTTGAGCAAAAAGTAAAAGTATTTCAACTACAATTGATTCAACTTTTGGTAATGTTTTGATCCCTAACAGGCTTATTTTCAAAAGAGAAGGGCGCCCATCTTTCAACACAAAATGGGAGATGGGCGTCCTTCTCCCAGGGTCGCCCAAATCGGCATAATCGAAAGCCAGTTTTGGGTGTCCTCAACTGCTTTCTGTCGTGGGGACTACCAAAGTTCCTGGGGGTGTGTCAGAAGCATAGCGAAGGTGGGACTGGGGCATGCTTAACACATGGGTGTCCTTGGCCGATACTGGAAAAAAGAAGGGCGTCCCTGACGAGCACTTGGACGACTTTACTTGGTCCATTTTTTCTTGTGACCAAGCCTCAAAAAGGTGTCCGAACTGACCAGATGACCACCAGAGGGAATTGGGGATGACCTCCCCTTACTCCCCCAGTGGTCAATAACCTCCTCTCACCCTGAAAGAAAAATTACAAATATCTTTTGCCAGCCTCTATGCCAGCCTCAAATGTCATACCCAGCTCCATGACAGCAGTATGCAGGTCCCTGGAGCAGTTTTAGTGGGTACTACAGTGCACTTCAGGCAGGTGGACCCAGGCCCATCCCTCCCTACCTGTTACACTTGTAGTGATAAATGTAAGCCCTTCAAAACCAACCAGAAACCCACTGTACCCACATGTAGGTGCCCCCCTTCACCCCTTAGGGCTATGATAGTGTTGTACAGTTGTGAGGAGTGGGTTTTGGGGGGGCTCAGCACCCACGGTAAGGGAGCTATGCACCTGGGAGCAATTTCTGAAGTCCACTGCAGTGCCCCCTAGGGTACCCGGTTGGTGTCCTGGCATGTCAGGGGGACCAGTGCACTACGAATGCTCACTCCTCCCATGACCAAATGGCTTGGATTTGGTTGTTTCTGAGATGGGCGTCTTTGGTTTCCATTATCGCTGAAAACCGGGGATGACCATCTCTAAGGACGCTCATCTCTAAGGTCGACCTAAATGTTAAGATTTGGGCGTCCCCAACTGTATTATCAAAATGAAAGATGGAAGCCCATCTTGTTTCGATAATACGGGATTCCCCGCTCCTTCGTGGTGACATCCTGCGAGGACACCCTCAGGAAAACGTGGGTGCCCCGTTCGATTATGCCCCTCCTGGTCTTCTTCAGGGGAATTTACATGCCTGGACTCTGTGGAAAAAGAAAAATTATATCAACTTATGCACTTAAAGATGGAAAATAGTTCAATTTTACTCACAATATGTTCTTAAGACTTTAATCTGCTTTAAAATGTTCAAAGCCAGTCAAAGAAGGCGTCTGTTAAAACAAAGACACCAAGTCATAATTATTCTATCACTGCATAATCCAATTTCTGTAACCTATAGAGGAATGCCACATCACTTCAATGTTAAAAGAAGGCTGTCCATTCCACTGCAATGTTAAGGCCTATTGGTTCCAATGTCTTCAATTATGGATCCAGCATTGTTCCGATCTAAGCATTTTCAGTCCTCTATCACTGCTGCGAATACTCTGTTGCACTTGATGAATTGTAAAGCATGTAAGCTGATCAACGAATGTGAAAACATTGTGCAATGCACTGCCAGAAGGGCTCCTAATTTATTGCAGATGATACACGACTTGTGTTCATTCAAAAGTATTGAGAGCTTCCTCGTTGTTTTTCCTATATACATGTGATTGCAGGGACATTTATGTGCATATACCACATAATCCAAATGGCAATTTGTGGAAGATTCACAAACTCAGAGTCTTCTTTCATCAAAGGACAAAAACAACAGTCATCACATTTAAAATGACCTCTGTTTACTGAGGATATTGATCCAGTATTCAGTGTAGGAAGGATAGCTAAACTTAAGAGTTCTTTTAAATTGTGTTCCCTTGAGAAAGCAATTCTCAATCTATGATCACTGAATACTGGATGAGTTTGCATTATATCCCAGTTTTTCTGAATTACTGCAGCCACCACTTCCCCACCCTAATCTTCCCCACCACAGGACTGAAGTAATAGTTCACAATTATTGAATTTACCTCTTGTGTATGCTTCCTTCAGTACTGTACTAGGGTATCCACGTTTTCTTAAATCTCACACAAACTTTGTGCTTGAACTTTATAATCTTCATCTTTTGCACAAATCCTGCGGAATCTTAAACACTGTGAGAATGGTAAACTGTTTTTAAGAAAACGGGGATGACAGCTTTGATACTGTAGAAATGTATTCCGATCTGTTGACTTCTTGTATACCCGTGTTAAGAATTTGTTCTGTAACTGTATTATTTCTACATCTAAACATGAATTTTTCTTTCAGGAAAATTGTATGCGAATTGTATAGCTGGATTACAAGTATTCAACCAATCGACAAAATCTTGTAACTGTTTTACATCTCCCAGCCACAACGTTAAAAATGTCATTAATGAAACAGTGTCATGGTAAAATCCAACATTTAAATGTGAATGTGGGAAGTCAGCGTTCATCAAAGTTTGCCATAAATAGATTTGCAATAGTGGGTGCAAACGTAGCACCCATTGCTATACCTGATGCCTGTAGAAAAAAAGTGTCTTGAAAAATGAAATAATTTTCCGTCAATGCCATCTTTGCTAAAATGAACACAATTTGGAATGAATATCCATGAGTCCTTTATTAATTTATTTAGATTTTGCTCACACCTTTTTCAGTAGTAGCTCAAAGTGAGTTACATTCAGGTACTTTGGATATTTTTCTGTCCCAGGAAGGCTCACAATCTAAGTTTGTACCTAAGCCAATGGAGGGTTAAGTGACTTGCCCAAGATCACAAGGAGCAGCAGTGGGATTTGAACCAGTCACCTCTAGATTGCAAGACTGGTGCTCTAACCACTAGACCACTCTGAGAAGGCTTTGATTTTGTGAATAGTAGTGACAATATAATGTACAAATTAACATCTTTCACAAATTGCGATTTGGATTATGTGGTATATGCAAATAAATGTCCCTACAATCGCATGTATGTGGGAAAAACGACTAAAAAGCTCTCAATACGTTTGAGTGAACACAAGTCGTGTATCACCCACAATAAATTAGGAGCCCCTCTTGCAGCGCATTATTTTGTAATTCATCAAGTGCAACAGAGTATTCGCAGGAGTAATAGAGGTTTGAAATTGAAGTGATGTGGCATACAGAAATTGGATTAAACAATGACAGGATAATTACAAGTTGGCATCTTTGTTTTAACAGGCGCCATTTTTGACTGGCTTTGAACATTGTGAAGCTGATTAAGCCTTAAGAACATTGTGAGTAACATGTAACTGTTTTCCTTGATTTTTCCATCTTTAAGTGCATAAGTTGATATAACGTTTTTATCCCAACAACTCTTTCTCTACAATTCAATCTGCTTTGCATTTAGTAGCACAAAATTTTGAAAATGACTGTCACTCTTGCAAATGCACTTGAGAATCATTAACCCAGCACAGCTAGAAAGTTAAGTAGAGTGTTCAGTCTGATACAGAAAACCCATAAGATCAATTATGGGAAGATAATATTGGCATTGCTGCAGTAGTGTCTAGATATATTTTGTTATGGTGAAGGGATAAAAGAAAAATGGGAAGGTAATAGGAAAATAACTTAATTATTTTGCAATGTGAGTCTTATAAAGGCTTAGGAATTAAAAATTAAAATTAATGAAATTGATGTATTGAATTAATTAATTAACAAATCAATTAGCAAAATGGGGTAAACAAAATAAGAAGGGATTACTGGGAAGAGATGTTGAGGTTTAGTAAAGCATCCAAATTAGAACAGAAAGAATGGTGACTTCAAAGGGTATGTAAATTTTGGGTTGTGTTTTTAAGGTTGGGGGTGAAGCAAAAGAGCACGAGAAAGTCAGGAAAATTGGCAGGCTCCGGGCTGAATAGAATTGATGGGCAGCAAAGAGGAAAGCTAGTTGAGGGAACTGAAGCAAGAAATTTCATCCCACCCAATCCTTCCCAAAATTTAGAAGAGTGAGGGTTGGGATTGGGATCTTGGGTAATTTTGTAGTTGGGATAGCGATATTTAGGGATGTTAAAAGGGGTAGTTTAAGCCGCAGCTGCAGTAATTTAAATGAGAATTTTTCAAACAGCCTTCATTTAAGGACAGTAAATTTTCTGGCTATATGGATTTCAAAGTGTAATCTGCTTGTGTGCGAAACCGCCAGAAGCAGAAGTGAGGTCTTGACATCACCGCAGGTAATAAGAAAAGTGAAGGTTGCATTGAAATATTGATAATAACATTTTTATTTGTGTTGGTTATGAAGTTTTGATTGGTTAATAAAGCTGCGGCCAAAATTATTTCTCCAATTTATAAGATTGTCATAGTATTCTTTGTTCATGTGTGAGTCAGGAATGGATGCAATACAAGTGCCAAAATTAAGAGCACCTTCAAATCAGGCCAGGCTGCAATATTACTGATGTCTTCTGACTGCATCTGCAGCTATTGATCAAGGGAATCTCTGTCTGAAACACTTGACTTCTGTATAACAAAGAATACCTTGTCATCATCATTGTCATTATCATCTGAATTACAAGTATTGTTAATTCACTTTTCTCTTCATCTCTGTTATCATCGTCATGCTGTCCAATTATAGAGGAGGCTTTCACAAAGTTGGAATCATTGTTGTTCTAACAATTTTTCATATTGCTATCTTTGAGAAATGATGCCAGAAAATCAAATGTGTGTGAACCCTTCAGTTTTAAGGCCAGATACTTCCTTTCTAAAGACTCTGTCGATCCAGTGGTCAGTCACCCCCATGTAAAGTTTTTCATGAAATGACCATCAGTCTGTTGTGATAGAGGCATGTGTATTCACCAAGAATTGTAACCAGCTTCAGTTCCATCTCCGCTTCAAAATGATGCAACACATTTGGCTATTCACTCAACAGCAAAATTTAAGATGAGATAATCCACTGTTTGCATGATGAGGTTTGCAAAGCAACATCCTGTTCCAAGTTTTGCTGTTTCACTTGGTTTACTGAGGAATCATCATTTACGTCTTGCTTCTGGTTTTACTTTTCACTTTTAACTGGAAGCATCTGAGTAAAAGTAGTAAAAATTGGTTAAATTTTGTAAAAGTACAACTAACAAATGTTTCCTGTACTTCTATACATGTAAAAGTAACAAAACATTTACTTAAGTACAATAACTAGCTATAAATACTTAGTTAGTATACAACACTGCCATTTTAGCATTTACTGATCATAAAATCATTGATATAGTGCTTTGGTTCTGAGAAATGATTCCCCACAGATGTTTCATCTTAGTCTGCTTTGTGGCATCTGATCTAGTATCTATATGAATTGATTCTTGTCTTTAATATCTGGCCTGTCTCCCCAATCAGGTGTAAATAACTCTATTGGAGAATGTAGCATCCTCAGTGATCTACTGATATAAACAAACTGCAGCAATACTGTCCTCTCAAAGGTACAGTGGTTTCTGGCCCAGCAATACAGGAATAGCTGCCAGCCCCTGAGCCTCTATGCCTTTAAGAAGGCAGACTCAGAAGAGACCTACTGCTGTTGTACTTTACATCAGTTACAAACAGTTCATGTAGTGATGAAGTCACTACATGAAACAATAGCGATAAGAGCCTGAAGCGATACAGGATGAGTCATCAAGTTTAGGTCAGAAAGTAGAGGGGGGGGGGGACTGCGGGGAGAGGAGGGGTAGGGGACAGAATTCTCATGCCAGAGGTAATATAGCCACAGTCCATCCCCCAGTATAACATCTTTCTTTACGTTTTCTGAACTAAGGGACAGGAATAGAATCCCCTTTTATTGAATATCTTTCCCATGTTGGTAATTGTAGGGTCCTATGTTCTCTGCTGGCACAGTTTGCAACTTGGTATATTGCAGGGACTTGTGCCATTCTCTTTTGAGCTTCTAGTAAAAGCTTGCTTTTTACTAAATTTTGCTTCAGACTGGGTAGCTGTCAGAAGACCAGGATTCGTAGCCCCTCCAAGGGACACCACCTTGCAGTGGTGGAGGGGCTTCTGTGTTTCAATGACTCAGAGGGCTATGCTGAAGGGTTACCCATATCAGACAGGCCTCTGGGGAGAAACCAGACAAAGAGTGTCCCAAACTAGGGAGAGTGGAAAGATGGTGACCTGAAGCTCGTAAGCTCAACGGCCCAGCTGTCCTCTGAAGTTTTGTCTTGGTTTACTTGAAATTTCCTCTCTGCAACTTCAGTTACCTTAACTGAAAGGAAGGGGACAATCGGGGGTCAGCCGCCGATGGCCAGAGTTTTGTCCCCTGTGCAGCAAGTGTGGGACCGCTGCGCGTCGAGCTGCCCACAGATGACTGGGTTGGTGAGTCCTTTGATTAGTGCCGGAGAAGGAGCTTCGATGCTCTTGGACCTGGAAACAACTTCATCGCTCTCAAATCATTTAACCACCATGTCCAAAGGAGTAGAGAAGTGAGTTAGGAGTCCATGCTGGAACTGAAGTCGTTTACAGCTAAACCCGAGTCGGCGGTGCCAGTCCTAAACCCGTAAGAGCTATAGTTTTTGGCTCCCGTGGAGGTTACATTGAATCTGAAAGGTGCTCCAGGACCTAACGGTGGTAGTAAATAACTTTGCTTCAGATATAATCTTATTAGTGAGCTACATGGATAACCTAATCGAACCCTTTGAGAAAGAAAAACTGATACAGCAAATGAAGTTCTACAGGAGTAGGAAATGGTTACGATTTTAAAAATGATAATAGACCAGAAATTTGAACAAAATGAATATTATTACAGATGATTAATATTGAGATTGTTGTTTTCCCAGAGTTCCAGGTATGACTCCTAAAGATTTCCTCAGAAATATTTCCTGAAAGTTTTGTTATTTTCCTTTGTAATGATTCCTCTTAGTAATATAAATTATTACTTAGTAATATTAATTCAAAAGGAGTGAAGCCTGTGAAACTGGGATTACCTTAATCAGTGGGAATTGGATTAGAGACTCAAGTGTTCGCATTAAAAATGAAATTAGGTGTATTATTTCTACTAATATTGGACAATAAGTATGTTTCCATTGAAATAAATTGAATATACACCATTTTGGGGTTTGAAGAAGCCAACCAGACGATCAATGTGGAATAATGATTCAGATAAATAATAACTGGGGATAATCAGGTTAATACTACGTGTTTTTTTTTTCTGTTTACTGTTGTTTAATTGATCTCCTTGTCTTGTTTCACTGTCCCTATTTTGTGGTCTAAGGAAGAGTATAGAATTACCTAATTTGAAATAATTATTGTATATTACTTTCGCTGTATTTCTGGCAAGTTATTTTATTGCTTGTAAATTTAAATTTTTATAAAAAAAAAAAGAAGAAGAAGACCAGCAATCGTAGAACATGGATTATTTCTTTCAGTAATTCATCCTCATGGAGTGCAGGCTGTAGCTTTTTTTTTTTTGTTCTCAGCATTTCCAGAAAAGTATGTAGCTACAAGGGGGACTCCCTCAGAGGTTTTCTTTGATTTGTACTGCAGTTAGTTTTCAGTGAAGAGGCCATCTTCCTGGATCTGATTTTGGAGTTGTAGTCTTCTTTTTTGAAGGATTCAATCAAGACTTTCAGATACTCACCTCTGTCTCTTGTGTAAGAGCATGTATGGTGCTACCAAGTGGCTTGACTATGTATAATTGACTTTTTGTATGTGAAGAGTGGAAGCAGGAATTGTGAAAGTAGCTGCATCTGTCAGTTGGTTTCATATACACAGATGTTCGTTGCCATTGTTGATAGCATTTGTGATGCCAAGAAAATTAACTTCCAGTGGTATAGTCCATTTTGATTCTGATTGAGGGATGGAATGCATGAAGAATTTTGAAATTGAGATTCTCTTCTCCTTCATTCCAAAATATAAAAGTATCTCTAATCTACCAGTTAATATTTGAAGCATTTAGTCTGATATTTATTCAAAAAAGCCCCTTCCAGTTTTGCCATGAATAGGTTGGCATACTGTGGCACCATCCTGGTGCCCATGATTTGTAGATAGATGTCATAACTGAAGATTAAGTAGTTGTAGGTTTGAATTAATTTGATTAATAGTTTTCGGTAAGGATTGATGGTCCACTATAAAAGGGGCCATTATGTGGCCTATGAGTGTGCATTGATTTAGGGTCCTGTTTACTATGATGCGTTAGAGGCATGCTAGCATTTTTAGCACACGCTAAGAATTAGCATGCACTAACCGTGTGCATGCTCATAATATTCCTATGGGTGTCTACACGGTTATCACATGCTAATTTTTAGCATGCGCTAAAACGCTAGTGCACTTTTTGTAAACAGGGCCCTAAGTCTTTGCATTTAGTACCTTAAGTTAGACTCAGGATAATCTTCTGTAGTTTCTCTGCTATTTTGGAGATATAAATTAGGGGTTTTTATTTGGGGGGGGGAGTTCTGAAGAGGGAGTAGAGGTCTGTACAAGAAGGGAGAAGGAGTAGATACAGGCAAACAGTGAGGAAAGAATTGGATTGAGGGATCTGGGGAAGGCTTGGGACTATGTGATATAAGAAAAATGTAGGATGTTTCTTCCATTACGGATGCAGACCATCAACAGATTACTAGTTATTAAATTGTTGATGTATAAATTCTAGTATCTATTTTTTGGAGTCACTTATAATATTTTCTTATATTCTAATAAACCATTGTTTTTATAAAAGTTATTGGGCTGCAAATAATAAGTCATGAATTGATATTGTGTCATTTCACGAGAGAATTTGCACTTTCACCGTTTCACCAGCTAATCAGGAATATTTTATAAAACCTCCAAACAGAAATATTGAAAGAGAACCATCACAGTCAGCAGCATTTAGACTGTAGTTATATTTTTCTCAGATCCTTTCCTCCTTTTTATGATGTTATTTGAAATTGGTATTAATTACTACTCATGGTACATCAGTGAAAGTTGAAGAAATATAAGACAAATCTTTTATAGTATGTCTTTGTATTAAATATTGGGTTTGCTGGCATTTATATTATATGATCAAATATTGAAATCCAGAATAAAACTCTATAGTAACCAAAGTTAAACTGGGAACAGACACATGCAAGATATAGTTGGCACTGCCCCCTTCACCAATGTTTCACATGGGCCGTATATTTTCCTCACTCCTGTCGCTAGCAACTGTGGTGACTAAAAGAAGCCACCATTTCATTAGAATTACTGCTGCTTTAAGGGAAGACCTCCGGGTTTGGGACTCTTTCCTTTGTTCCTTCAGTGGGCTCGCATTTTGGCAATATGCTCCCACCAATAATAAGAGCTACAGCTCTTTACTGATGCTTCTGGGAGTATGGGTTTTAGCATTTTCTTCAGAGGTGCATGGTCCATTGAAACAAATAGAGAGGGTAATACAGCATACGTAGAAAGTATACAGACAAAAAAGCAACACTGTGTCTTCAAGACTGAGACAAATGTAATTCTTTATTTAGCAAGTGACCCAACACGGGCCATGTTTCGGCATTAGGCAACGCCTGCCTCAGAGGTCTAACGACAAGACATAAAAACATTAATATATTAAAAAATGAAAAGTGATATAAACGTGTTGGGTCACTTGCTAAATAAAGAATTACAGTTGTCCCAGTATTAAAGGCCTAGTGTTGCTTTTTTGTCTGCATGGTCCATTGAGCCATGGCCTAAAGCATGGCACACATTTTTGGAACTCTTTCCCATCATGGTAGCCTTAAGCATGTGGGCACCAAGTCTGGCGAATAGGCACATGGACTCGGACAATATGGCCAAGGTGGAAGTAGTAAACTGCTTATCAGTCAGACATCCTATGCAGTGACACTACTCAGGGAACTAGTTCTCACATGCATGTGATTTAACATTACATTCAGAGCTGTTTGTGTCCCTGATGTACAAAACTCTATTGCTGATTGTCTTTCTCATTTTAAGTTTGCAGAGTTCCAGTCACTCACACTCAGTGCCGACCCACAAAGAACCCAGTACCCCCTTGTGTTTGGAGCCTTGGCCCCCTGAGGTATGAGAACTGATCCTGGCATCGTTGTCTGAGCATACTAGGAAGAGGTATATTGGGGCCTTCCACGGGTTCTTGGCCTTCAGCCTGGATCACAACTTGCAGCATTCATACTTGTTCACAGTGGAGATATTAATATGCTTTATACTGAGTTCCATACATGTAGGTGTCACTTGCTCTGCGATGTGGTTGCAGCTGGCAAGTATTAGCTTCATGTTAAAAGGAATCCAGTACTGAGAACCCCATGGGTCATTTCACAATCAAGTAGCTTATGAAGGGGTGGGTGGCTGAAAGGGCATTCAGGCCGGTCAGGTGGCACCCATTAGCCATCATTTGCTGATGCAGATATTAGCCTCCCTTGAGTCCATTTGTTTTGACCATGTTGAGGCTCTTATCTTTAAAAGTGCATTTTCCCTTGCATAGTTCCTCCCAATTCAACACAACAGAACAGAAATCATTTGGGAGTTCCTGAGGAAGTTTTGGACGAAACCCTGCAGAGTTGGACTCTTGATGATTAATAAAAAGGATAACGGACCTGTGATACTTTATAGAACATTTTGTGGAATATACATTTGTTTAAAAAGGAGTTAAAAACCAGTGCTCATTGAGCGGAAAAAAATTGAGGAGCCTTTCTTTGAAGACAACATGAGGGCATTGCTTTTTTAGTTCCAAGGAAAGTCGATCGACGGAACAGATAAGTGACTCCCTCCTCCTTTTGTATATGTTCAAAGCTAAACAAGATAAGAAACAAAGTATTGGGTCAAAAAAAATTATTTTAGTTTTCTTTGAGGATTAATGGAACAGTGAGTGTTAGCTTGACACTTCACATTCATAGTTCTATTACGTTTTAACGCTGTGCATTTCATTATTTGCATTATTTAGAGCCCTTTAGAGTGGTTTGGTTAAGTCACGATAGAGATATAAATAATAAAAAACCACGGAAAGGTTCAATGATAGAGATGCTGAACCACCCGTAGAGACTATTTGTATGACATACAGTCATACATTGGGTGAGTCAACATTCTAAGAACCTTCCAAAATAAATCATAACACTCATGGTTGATTTTTACAGCGTTTCAACTGAAGGCGCGGTCAAGCTTCCACTATTATTATGGTATCCACGTTTTTGTAGTATCTGGTTTGTATTTTGTCAGTAACGTCAACACATAGCATCAAACTAACAAAACAAAATGCAGTGGAACATCCTTGACATAGCAAGGCTTTGTCCAGCAATGCATCTAGTCTGGTCCTGCATCATCCCATGTCGTGTTTGGAAACGGGAGAGATCACATCACGTAGAAGAAAAGACAAGAAAAATAATCAATAGATGTATGCACAAATTCATGCAAACAATATGAGGAGTTTGCAATCTACATGAGCTGCTTGTAGAGACATGCCCTGGCCTATACTGCCCTGATGGGGCACACTTATCTGATATAGGCTTGGACTTATTCAATATTGGTATACAAGATACAATACACAGGTTGTTGATTAGGGCTGGCCACAGCTGATGCTATCCTGAGTGCGGGGATCCACAGCAAGTGAGGAGTCACTGTTGCAGGCCTTGGTGGGTTAGAAGGAGGTTGCCAAGAGATATGGGGATTGCAAGGGAACCACTGGCTGCATAAGAAATTCTAATGACGCCCCTAGAGTGGTGGAAACATGCTGCCTGGGCATGTTAAAATGGTTAGTTGTGTGAATGCTAGAGTAATTACATTGTTGTAACTGTTCTGCAGCCATTATTAATAAATTCTATCATTTTTGAAGAATTAAGTCTCTTTCGATTTGTCTTGGGATGCGGTAAGAGGAGGAAGAAAGTGCCACATTAATATATTCAATGTTGTCATGGATCTATCTATGATTTTATATAGCGTGGAAGTGGTGTGAGTGCCAGTGTTAAAGAAAACAAAGCCTTGATGAACCAGACCATTAAAAACCATGCAAGAAATAAATTAATTCTCCCCTCAAGATCTTCCAAATAAAATCTATCCTGCTGGCAAACATGTGACCTATACACAGTTTTTTGGTTTTAAATAAAATAAAATAAAAAAATACCAATCAATTTTATGTAAAGAAACCTTGCTTCATGTTTTCTTTATATTCATTCAATTCAAAAATAGCAAAACTGGCCTCCATTGTTTGAAGCTTATATACAATAAGTCAAACAATGCATATTTTTGTTCACATAAGGATACAAATATGTCATCTTACCAAGGTACTGATTTCTATTACAGGAATGCAGAATATTTTTAACCAAATAGTGAATGAAGCACTAGATATACTCTTAAAGCTATAACTGCTAGGTTAAACTTAAAATCTCATCAATAGTCACAATCTATAGCTGACTCACGGAGTACTTTGCAAGCCATTGTTGAGTCATCCATCGAAAAATAACACCATTTGTTTAGCAGCAATTTATGAGTTACTGTGTCAAAGGCGTCTTAAAATCAATAAAAACATCTATGTTAATTAGATCTTTATCAAGAGAAAGATAAATGCCATTCATCACTTGGTTAATTGATAATAGCACAAAGACTTAAGGCCTGAAAATAGCACAACGGTCTATACCTAAAGCAGATTCCTGAAGTTCCATAATAATAGATTACTCTGTATTTTGTGAAATAGTCTATTACATGAGAGTGGATTAGATTCCATCAGAAACAAAAGAATGTAACAATAGCTCCCAATAGAATTCAAATTACTTCTTTCATTTATCTTCAGTTCTAAAGACATTAGAATAAGCAAAGTCTTAGTACATCACAGAGGTGACACTTAAAGTCAATGGAGTATATTCTATATTTCTAAAGGCTACTGCAGGTAGTTCTTTAATGGCCTTAAACTGGTGATTCTAGGGAGCACAGACCAGGAGCCTGCTGCAGAGCCATCAAAAACAGGGAACCAGAGAAATACTAGGGGTGATTTAGCCTCTGGTTACCTGAAAGACAGACATGCTTTTGAAAGGTACAGCACCGTACCAAGGGCTGTTCAAGCAGTGTAGCCACAGAGAGCACAAATGTGGAGGGGTGCAAAAATTGCTCACAGTCTAATGTCTCCTCTCATTGATGGTGACGAAGCAGGCAGGGCAGATGGGCACCAGCTAAGGAAAGCAACAGAGATGTGCTGGATTCTTGGGATACATCTTTTAGGAATTCTATTCATCTTCATTCTCCCAACTTCTTGGGTCCATGATCCTGATCCAGGTCCAGCTCTGTAGTCAGACTCCATGGTTTCTTTTTTCAGGTTGACTCTATTCCTAGAACTCTTCCAATCTACACTAATCGACTTCTCCCAGCCCTTCAGACTCAACAGATGCCTTCTCTCTGCTCATTGGAGGTCATTTTGTATATTGTTTTCTATGTGTACAACGACTTTTATAAAATTACCCCAGGTGGTACATGCATAAAAGTATGCATGGTGCCAAAAAGCTGCCTACTTTTTCATGACTCGAGTGTAGGGATGTTCTGCGGTGGAGTTTGGACAAAAACATGGTAGAGTCACAATCTACACAAATACTTTTACACAGTAACATTTACACCTTCCCCCAAGCAAGCGTAAATTTCATTTTGTAGATGCCTATGTATCTTTCTAAAATAAGCTAAAAAAGGTACCATCATATCCAAATCTAGATGACCAGTTATAAAATTACCCTAACAGTAACTGCTAGTAGCTAGATGTACACTGACAGGTATGTAGCGATGTACCCTGACAGTATGTAGTGTCAGTGGACAATTTTCAAAGGAATTTGCTTAGATAACAAATGACTTATCTGGATAAATTTCCCAGGCACAAGCCAAGAGGTGGGATTAAGGTGAAAAAGAGAATGTGCCTGTGGGGATTTCATTTGAAATTCCCTCACACCCTTTATTGTGCAAAAGTAACATGCACACTTTGTAACTGCTCGAAAGAAACTGTTTTATCCACAGTCCCCATTAGTCTTAAATTTTCACAGCATGAAAATGAACTTGCTGGCTTGTGGGTACAAGGTGCCCACAGTGTTTCAGAAGTGATCCTCGATGAATACAAGAATATAATGTGGGGAAACTATTATAATAGTGGGATGTACTAAAACCCATATTGATGATAAATTAGGTCTGATTCACCTGCAGCTGGTCTCAAAAAACAGTGATTCACATCCCTGGCTATGATGGCTTTGCTTCTCAAGAAAAAAACAGTGCTAGCATCATTTTAACACTGTCTTACGATCTTCAGAAAAAGCAGGAAGACCATGTACCTGTTGTAGCAACAGCAGGAGTGGCTTATATCCATCCTGGCATCCCATGTGTGGGCACCAGAAGAAGAACCAAGAGTTCCCAAGGTCTCTACAGCCAATCAAGCCAAGCTGCAGGACTTCAGAAGCTAAATCGTTGAGCTGCCAACTCTGTAGTAGAGATAAGAATAAAACAATTGTGTTTTGCTGTTTCATTTCATGTGCCTTTTTTCCACATTTCATTTGTTTCATTTTACAAGTTATTTCAATTATTCTCTTCTATTGTTTATTTCATTTTCCCTTAAAGTCAATGAAGGAAGCAATTCTTGTTTTTGGCTCAAATGCTGGAGTTTGCCATTCAAGTGTTATGAAACTCGCAAGGAAGCTCAGTAGTAGAGGCAGTAGCACCTCAAGACACCAAGGGGGTAACTCTATAAATTGAGTGCTAACACTTACTTGCCAATTACATTTGTAATTGTTTAAGATGATGGCGTATATGTGCAAATGTGCACATAAATGCCAAAAATTCACCTAAATGTTATTCTGTTAATATGCACATAGCATGTATTCTATAGGTAGGCATACGCATAGGCAGCATCTGGGCAGAGCATGGGCAGAACTTACTCTTATACACATACCACCTGATATTTAAAAACATTTAACTAGCCAGGAGCAGCTCTCAGCCGGTTTAATGGCACTTAACCGGCTATCTGGCAATATTAAGCAGGAGATAGCCAGTTATCTCTTGCCGGTTAGCACTTAGTGAACAGCAAGTTATATCACGCAATGTAACCGGCTATCCACCAATATTCAGTGCATCATCGGCTAAGTTTGAAGGCCAAATTAGGCCACCAAATAGCTGGAATATCTTTGGCCAGTTTAAACTTAACCAGCCAGCACTGAATATCGGCATGGATGGTTAAATTTAAACTGGCAACAAAAAAAAAATAGTCAATGATGGTCACTGGAAATGACCCGGTATTGAATGCTCAAGCTCAGCGTCAACCGTGGGAGGCAGCCTGGCTTCCTCCCATGGTCTGAATATCAGCCCCATAACCTATAGCAGGGGTTCTCAACCCAGTCCTTGGGACACACCTAGCCAGTCAGGTTTTCAGGATACCCACTATGAATATGCATGAGATAGATTTCTATAGAATGAAAGTAGTGGATTCAAATTTATCCCATGCATATTCATAGTGGGTATCCTGAAAACCTGACTGGCTAGGTGTGTCCCAAGGACTGGATTGAGAACCCCTGACCTACAGAATACTACTGAAGATAAATGAAAGAAGTAATTTGAATTCTATTGGGACCTGTATGTTGTGACAAGAGCTTCAACATTTTCAATAGCGGAACAACTTACGTGGAATGTGTTACCTGGTCAGCTGAGATTGAGTGCTAATGCTTTGCAATTTAAGAAATTGTTTAAAACACAGCATTTTGTACAGGCCTTCTTCACATGATGGTTCATTTTTGCTGAACTCTTTTAAGGGAGAGTATATACAGCAATACTTTGATGGTATCTACCACCCTCACGGAGAGGGTGGTAGATACATGGAATGCCCTCCCGCGGGAGGTGGTGGAGATGAAAACAGTCCAAACAAAAAAAACAGCACCACAGGCCTTTAAAAATGGAACACAGTTCTTTAATGAATGAGCCTTGACAAAAAGACCCGACACGGGCCGTGTTTCGGTGACTAGCACCTGCGTCAGGGGTCTACATAGAATACAAAACATAGAAATAATATATTTTTAAAAAAGTTTTTAAAATACAATGAGTAAAACCAAAGATTAATATTTAGACTCATCAAGCATACATATATAAGCCTATATAAACACCTAAAGCATTTAATATTTTAACATTGCATTTAATATTTTAACATTCTCATATATTATTATATAGTAATTTGAAAATAAATGGATAATTAATCAAAACAAAAATGGTAACTCACCACAGTGATGACGTGGAAAACTTAGCTTTTATGAATATGAAATTTAGTTATAGCCAGTATTATATAATATGACCTTTTTATAAAATATATTATAAATAATTAAAATAAGCGTTTTAAACATATAATATTAATATATGAAAAATTTTTTGTCCAAAAGTAAGGAATAATATATTGTAGAGGAATATATTCGAGTTATTCCCCAAGTTTTCCACGTCATCACTGTGGCGAGTTACCATTTTTGTTTTGATTAATTATCCATTTATTTTCAAATTACTATATAATAATATATGAGAATGTTAAAATATTAAATGCAATGTTAAAATATTAAATGCTTTAGGTGTTTATATAGGCTTATATATGTATGCTTGATGAGTCTAAATATTAATCTTTGGTTTTACTCATTATATTTAAAAAAAAATTTTTAAAATATATTATTTCTATGTTTTGTATTCTATGTAGACCCCTGACGCAGGTGCTAGTCACCGAAACACGGCCCGTGTCGGGTCTTTTTGTCAAGGCTCATTCATTAAAGAACTGTGTTCCATTTTTAAAGGCCCGTGGTGCTGTTTGTTTTTTTTTGTTTGGACTTTAGTTTGTACTTTGTTCCCTCTCTTTTGTTATATCCAGGAGATGAAAACCGTACCATGGATGCGTGGGATAAACACAAAGGAATCCTGTTTAGCAGGAATGGATCTATGGAATCTTAGTGGAGATTGAGTGGCGACGCCAGTATTTGGAAAATAAAACAGATGCAGGGCGGACTTCTACTGTCTGTGCTCTGAGAAAGGCAGGAACAAATCAAACTCGGGTATACATATAAAGTATTACATACCATTTAAAATGAGTTTATCTTGTTGGGCAGACTGGATGGACCATTCAGGTCTTTATCTGCCATCATTTACTATGTTACTATGGTTAGTTATAATGATGGAGACAGTATATAGCATTATGTTTTTTGTTTGATAGTGCATTCATGGTAGCCACATAGGACTGTAAATGGGTTAGAAGTTTTTAAAATAAATAAAATAAGTTATGAATGTATATTTGGCATTTAGGTGTAAGCATGCATGTATAAGCATGCATGTGTATGTACCTGGTTACACTCGTATTCTATAATGGAAAGTAGGCTCACTGATATAGAATTGCTCTGCATGAGAGGGACAAAGTGACATGAAGAGTGGCAGAAACACCCCATGGCACAATAAAAGGGGCAAAGTTGCTAAACAGTGGCCAGAATATCCCGTGGCACAGAGAAAAGGAAAAAAGCAGCACCACCAGTGGCAGGAGGACTCAAAAGCACTAAAAGAAGGGCAAAGCAGCACTAACAGCGCATGATAAAACCTAGTCACTGAGAGAGGGGTAAGGCAGCAAGAAGAGAGGCAGCAACACTACAAGACATTGAGGGGGGGTAATTTTAGAAGGCATTTCCCTGAGTGAGTAAATAAATAAATAAGATTGTTACTTGTAGAAATATGATTTACAATATTGCCTTGCAATATTATTGTATTAGTAGTAGCATTATTAAAAATGTGCAGTGCTTTATAGTGGTACATAGAAGAAAGTCTGCTTCATGAAGCCTACAGTCTAGTCAAGACAGACAAGACACACAGCAAGAAACAAATAAGAGGCTCCAAGTTAAGGTACCAAGGTAAACAGCTCTTCAGATAAGGATCATTTAAACTAAATGAATAAAGCTGCAAAGCCTCAAAAATAACCTAAAGAAGAAAAGCAAAGCTAGGAAATGAGAGAGGGGAGAGCAGGAGGGATTTCAAGCAAACCCCTCTGGGATGGATGCAGAAAGTTACTGGCAGGAAGTATGCAGTTAAAGAGAGGTGTCTGCTCACATTACTGGGTGCACAATGCACAAAGGGGTTCAGCACAGAATTGTGCAGTACACATTGGTGCACCTTATATTAAAACACATGGGAATGAGTTCATTTGGTATTCTGTTGCAATGCACAGAAGTAAACAGGAGATTTTAAAGCACGCACACAACATGCGAAATTTACCACCAGGTCCCGGGCAATGTACAAGGTTTAGTTACTGTCAGTTTTGGGGGTTTAATGCCAGGTTTTGGGGGGGGGGGGGTTCTTGTAATGCAACTATAACAGGTGCCTGAAACTAAAAAAAAAAAAAAATAGAATAGGAGGTAACAGCTCTGTGGGCATGTCTGAAGAAAATTAAAGTACCAGCATGCATCTGTGCATGAACCATAAATATTAGCCTCGCAAAACATTTCTGTGCAAGAGGCTAATATTTATGCATATTTTGGTTCATGCATAGATGGCACTTTTGTTATCTTTGCACATATGCATAGTGAAGCTGCTCTTACTGCAGAACCTTTGTGTGCATGTGGCTGACAGGCTTTCCCTGATTATTCATTCTTTACAGTATTTATATACTGCTTAGACCTAAGCAGTTTACAGTTTCAATTTACAGGTATTGGATCTGTCCCTAGTGGGCACACAATCTAAGTAGTACATTGTACTACTGTTGTACCTGGAGCAATGGAGGATTAAGTGACTTGCCCCGGGTCACTTGAAGCTGCAGAGGGAATCGAACCTAATTCTCCAGGATCTTAACCCATCAGGCAGTAGTGGGAATCAAACCTGATTCCCCAGGTCCACTAACCATTAGGCCACTCCTCCACTGTGCAAGGTCTGTGCACTTTTGAATTTGCATCTCATTAGCTTACTGCATTGCCATGAAATATTTTCTCATTAATTTTGCAGTACAAACCATTGGCATGTGGCTCTCTGCATCAACCTCTCTGAACAGAAGTCTCTATCTAAGCAGTTCTATAACTGGGTACGTGCAGTTACATGTGCTTTGTGCGAGTAAGTGCACAGGAAAGCTCCACTTACCCATATATGTGCACTATGCATTATTTTTTTAAGATAGTGTGTGCTATAGCAAGGGGAGGTGTTCAGCAGTGGGAATGTGCATAGGCAGGTCTCCCACATATGAATACATTAGTTAAGCACTTTGCATGATGCACTCAGGTGCGTCCATGTATGCCTGCCTTTGACCTGGCTAAATGATCACACCTAAATTTAGGCACAACAATTTGGGTTTGCATTAGTATTCTATCATGATATCTTGGTGTATGGATGCAGTTATAAAATTGGTGCTCAGCTCATGGCTTTGGCTTGCCTAACTGGAGGCACAAAAGTTATAGAAGTGACCTCTATGCCTACTGCTCATATTCTCACGTTTCCTTTCTGCTTGCTTAAAAAAGCAAGTGAGAGAAACACCATTATCATCTTCGATTAGCTCTTCATAAAAGATCCTCAAATGACAACACACACCCTGGAGAAATATCCTGTCCTTTTCTGATGATCAATTGCTAGATCTACTCCCTAATGAACCTTTAAGGATGATGATGGACTGGAAGATCAACTTGAACATCGGAAAGAAGCGATTAAATTGAATAAAAGGTTGGATACAGAGATTCTGTGTGAAGTGTTTGATGGCTAATTGTCAATGATTGCTAGCTCTACAGGGAAGTAGGTATTTTCCCCCTCTAGTTACTACCCCTTATAGGTGAAACATGGCCCTGTTGGGTATTGTATTCTTTTGGTGCAATTAAAGCCTTTTATTTCTCCTGTCTTCATTTGGGATCTGCTGTTCTTTCTGCTGATTTTAACATTGCAGATCTCTACCTCCGTTTAACCTCAATGAAAAGACTTAGACAAACACACTCTAGAACCCAAAACTTCTGGAGATCATTTTTATAAAACCAGTCAGGAACCCAATATCTCATAGTCACAAAAACCAGCCCTTATCTCTACTTTGAGAAGTCTCTATATTAAATGTTCATATTTGGCAACGTTTCTTTCTTTGATGTGTTATAAAATTATGGCACATTTAAGGCTAATAATCTTTCTGTTTTCAAAGTAAATGTTTGACTATTGTAGTCAGCAAGTGGTTGCCTTTTTGCTTGTGTGTTTAGAATGTATTTATGTTTCTTTAATATTTTATAAATAGTTATTTTATTTTGTCATTGTTTTGTGCTGATATGATGATTTGTATGTGTTACTTAGAATCTGCTTAGGGATAGTTGGAATAGAAATGCTTTAAATAAATAAATAGCAATATATTGAGCATCTCGGCATTTACCACCAGCTGATTTCTACTGCGAGCTAAAAACGATACCGCAGCTTAGTAAAAGACCCCATGAGCTATTACTGAGTAAATTCCCAGGGCTGAAAATAGTCTTCCTTCCTCCCCTTCAAAGGACTGCATTATATTCCATAGTATATTTGGCCTCCAGGGAAAAGGGGCTGAGTCAAGGGCCAGTTTAAGACGAGGAAGGAAAAGCATGTGGAGCATGTGAATTCCATTTTTGAAATCCCTGTGCTTTCTCATTGTGCCAGCTTTGCACATTTTTAAAGGGAAACTTTCCAGCAAGCTTTCTTTTCAACATTAGCTTGGAGATCTGTGAATACAAAGGGCCCTTTTACTAAAGCCTAGCACGCTAATGGACATTAGCATGTGCTAAGTGTCACATAGCCCATAGGTATAAAATAGGATGCGTAGTATTTAGTGCAAGTTGTCCTTTCAGGGGGTCTTTTAAAAGGGTGCAGTAGTGTTTTTAGCATGCGCTAAATGCTAGAGATGCCCATAGGAATATATGAGTATTCAAATTAGAGCCCACCCAGAACAATGAGTGTGAGGACTAACACTTATACAAAACTCAAAACAATGTCCCAAACATCCAGTTTTTCATCACAACTTTCATATACCTGCAGTGAACTGACTAAATTTACTTAATTTTGGGGGGGATCATCAGATCTAACTGCAGCACAACTCATATGAACAGTTTTGTTCTTTCTTCAGCCATTTTTGGCTGCCATTTTTTCTATATGCAGGAGCACTGGAATGTTGTTATGAGAGCCTCTTCCTTGAAGAAGCGGATTGTGAAACCTGGCCATGTCGGTGGAGGTTCTCCTGCGGTCAAAGACTGCCGCCGTATGAAGATAAGTTGCTGTTAGATTGCACGTTTTTTTTTATAAATGCTATTAGATCATGCAGCTATGAGAAATGAAAGATGTAAAATAAGAAAAGCAAAGAAAAATGTAAAAATTCAGGGTGATCTAATGATGATGTGCACCACAATCATTTCTTTTGCTGAAGAAAGAACAAAACTGTTCATATGAGTTGTGCTGCAGTTAGATCTGATGATCCCCCCCCCCAAAAAAAATTAAGTAAATTTAGTCAGTTCACTGCAGGTATAGGAAAGTTGTGATGAAAAACTGGATGTTTGGGACATTGTTTTGAGTTTTGCATAGGAATATATGGGCATCTCTAGCATTTAGCACACGCTAAAAACGCTAGCATGCCTTTGAAAAAGGACCCTTCTAAGCTTTAGTAAAAGGGTCTCAAAGTGCCCAAGAACTTTCAAGTTCCCTGAGGGGTATGAAAATTTTCCCCATTATCAATATGCTGCCAATATATGAAAAGATTAAGAAATAAACATGTGCTAAAAGCATGTTTAGTACTTTTAAACAAAATCCTGACAATGTCTTAAATAAGTTTCTGCTTTCATTAATGTTGTAGGAATTGTTTCTCTTTCAAGAGTTACAGTAAATTAAAATAATGTGCTATTTGAAGACATTTGCAAGTAAACTGACTTTCAGGCTTGTTCTTTTCTGCCTGAAATTTAAATATGGCTCTTTATTTCTTAACTGTATTATTTAACTCACATAAAACAGCAGCAGATCCATTTTTAAAAAGCAAAAGGATAGTTGTGCATCTAATAAATGTCCTTGGAGCATTCTATGCTTTGACAAATGGTCTGACTGACCTCCCATTAACCTATAAATACTTAGATATGAACAGCAGAAAGAAAAACCCTTATCTTCCAAAATAGACATATTCCTCCCTATCAGGTGGACTAATTACTAAAATAATAAACAGGGCATCAGAGAACACTCAGCTTTTCCTAACAACACCTGGCAAATATTCAGTTAGGTTATGGGAAAAAGAGGAAAAAAAAAACCCAGAGAAAATGGTTCTCCTGTGTAATATATATGAAACTGTGCCTCTAGATATCAATAAAGTCAGCATACTTGATTTACTCAGTTTTTTAGGCTGCTGAAGGATCATTGTGGAATTAACCTAAAGAGCTATCTATTGTAAAAGCAGATATTTGCTAGGTAGTAAGTGAAAAGAAGGCATGATAAGCTCCTCTGCAGGGTGAACTGATGTCCCCAGTTCTTTCTAGCTGAGTGTCAGTGGTGACATTGTTGGCCATCTGAACAGTTCTGCCTGATAAGTAAGTTCTGAAGATGCTTCTGAATGCTCTCCTTTCTTTCTGTTTGGAGTACTTTCCAAGGAGGAATTCTACGCTAGAAGTCCCCAAGCTTAGAAAATATGCCCAGCGCATGTTCTCTCTATAATGTTCCCATATGAAGGCGAAGACACAAACTTCAAGTTGCCCAGGATGTTGTTTATGTATGAGAATGACATGAATGTGAGCAAGTTTGTTGGAAATAGAGCAGGAATTCTACAAAGTATTCCCTCGGCCTCAGTGGTGAATCTTTACATGAACACACAGGTCCATGGTTCGCCTGCCTCCTCATCTGCCTTATCAAACAGTATAATTTTCAAATAATCAATTTTTAATTGTAACTTCATATTTTATAAAGATCACAAATCTTAAACTAAGACTTACTTTTCACTTATCTTAAAATATCACAAGGACCCAATGCCAACTTGGGCCATGTTTCACCAAATGGCTTCATCAGGGTATGGTCCACTGCATGAGAACAATTCTGTTTTCAAAACCTTTATATAATATGAAGTTACAATAAAAAACTAAATATTTGAAAATTATACTGTTTGATAAGGCTAATAAGGAGGCAGGTAGGAACCCTACGAAGAGTTAATTGTCCCTACTTCCATATTTACGTGCCCTGCTGATATCACCATGCCATTTCTGAAGTGAGAATTGAAAAATAGCCCTTCAGAGCATGTATGAAACCTTTTTATGCATATCCTGTGCTCTAACTGTCTGATAACTTCCTTTAATGGAGAGTATAAAATTAACAAAAATTATGGCAAAGGATAAATGAATGCAGAATTGAATATAATGATGACTTACTAGTATTTAGTGCTAATTAGATACCGTCTACCATTAAATAACAAATTGTTCTTATTTAGGTAAAGGACCATCAGAGCTGCAATTTCTTGATGAGTGAATCCCATCAAAGGGAGTTACCACTTCAAATTGTCATCAGTCCATCTCAAATTCCAAATCTAGTACTATTACTTCTTTTTATTATTAGTCAATTACTTCCACTCATTTTTCAACTTCAAAAATGACTTTTATCAATATAGTGAAGTATTAAAATGTACTTATCTTAGAGTTAAAGGGGATCGTTCCACTAAAAACCTACTATACTCAACTGTACACCACTACAGTCGCCCTTATGGTTGTAGGTGTCACCTATATATGGGTACAGTAGATTTTTAGTGGGTTTGTAGGGCTCACACATTCCACCATAAATGTAACAGAGTGGATTATGGGCCTGAGTCCCATTCTCCACAGTGCACTTCACTGACCACTAGGCTACTCAAGGCATCTGTTTGTTGCTCTAATAGGACTGGCTATAACGTCTGAGGCTGTCATGTACTGTTTCTTTTACATGTTTGGGGGGGGGGGTCAGTGACCACTGCAGGAGTAAAGGGGGGGCATTCCTTTATTCCTTCAGTGGTCATCTGGTCATTTAGGGCACTTTTTGTGGCTTTGTCATTATTAAAAACATCTTAATTTTTGTCCTGGATGTTTTCATTTTGTTCCATTACGGCTGAAAAATGTCCAGGTCTTAGGAACACCCAAATCCCACCCTTAACACACCCCTGACATGCCCCCTTGGGATTTGGATGCACTGCAAAAGAACTGCAAAGAAAATGTCTGAAAACTGGATTTCAAAAAATACCGATTTGGACATGTTGCTGAAAAAAACCTCCAAATGCTGCTTTATGCCACTTTTTAGATGTTTTTTCTCTTTTGAAAATGAGCCCCGCTGTCTACGTTTAAATAAAGCAGAATGAACTACTGATGATAAAACCCAGATATACGAGGGTTGCATTACAATTGTGTTACTGTAAAGAGTTATGAACTTGGAGGGGAAAAGAGGCTGACACAATGTGTTTCCAAGATCTGAGAAAACTGGGGACACAAACAGCAAAATTTACAATTATAGAAGAAAACTATGAGGCTGATCTACTAAACTGTGAATTTTTCACAGACATGGTCTACAAACATAAAATATGCAAAATGCACTGAATTGTGCAAAAAATGCTTGTGTGTTGAGTTTTATTCATCTTTTTCATGTTTAAGATCTCTTTGTAATATCATGCAAAATGGCACAATTCAAAATTTAATGAAAAATGTAATGCAAAAATATCTTCATGGGCTGGCTTTCTCAAACTCAATGAAATGTGGTTATCTTGTTTGGTCAAGCCCCATGCAAATTTTCTTGAGAAAGTTTACTATGGAAGTTACACTTTCACCAAAATGGGCTACTAACCACAGAGAAATCCTTTGCCTATGCATCTGTTTCAAAGTCTTTGAGCATATTAAGCTGAAACGTCTAACATTATTGAGTAGTTTTGAAGTTCTCTTTTAGCATCCTAATCAAAAGGTCACTAATGTCTGACCTGGAAAAATGTTTTCCCATGGAATTTTACCATGCTGTATTATTTTGTGTATGTGAAAGCAACACTTCTACATTTTGAAACAAATACACTGGTACTTCATAGGAGCACTGTTTTCCTTACTAATTCTTAAGCACTGTCCCTCCATAACTGTAAATACTGCTGCTTGTACCCCTGTTTTTTCATTCCTCTGTAATTGTACCACCTACCCTTTTTATTTTA
Source organism: Microcaecilia unicolor (assembly GCF_901765095.1). Taxonomy (NCBI): domain Eukaryota; kingdom Metazoa; phylum Chordata; class Amphibia; order Gymnophiona; family Siphonopidae; genus Microcaecilia; species Microcaecilia unicolor. The sequence continues at coordinate 57,632,261 of NC_044040.1, forward strand.
CAACCCTTAACAGGTGCAATATCACACCTACAACTTGTCTGTTGACCTTTATTTCATGTCCTAATTGAAAATTTGTACCTTCAGTGCCTCGTAAAAATCTTTATAACATCGAAAAATTTTGTAATACTGACCTACACAAAATACTTTACACTTTCAACATGAAAAGAACTATAAAAATGCACCACTTTGCAGACTACACCTAGTGGGTAATGCACACAAAGTCTAATTAATACCAATTAGTGCTGATTATTTCTTATTAACAATTATCAGTGCTGAATATCCTGTTAACTATTTAAGTTATGCGCATTGTTATGGAATACACTCCGAATTCCATATGGAAATCTCGGCGATATATATATAGAATCTGGGGGATAATTTCAAAGACCTAATGCCTAGAAGAGAAAACATTTTTCTGTACAATCATGAGAAAAATGGAGCAAAGCTGAAGTCATGATTATGACTCCTAATGAAGTTATACTATATTTAGTCTGTAAACAAAATGGGAGACGTCTCTTTTCCTTGAAATCCAAAGAGCTTCAGATTTGGATAAGCTAATTTACAGCAATCTGGTCCAATGTATGTGTAAGCTGGGTTTGGAAAATACCATCCCAGGAGAATTAGCAACCAAAATATGAATATTGTCTCCATACAGCTATGGATTAATCCCCAGACCCTGAATGAGTGTGGCAAGGGGGGATGGGGCAATAAAAATGCAAAAAAGGGTGGGGAAACAGAATTGAATCCTTGGGGACCCTATCAAGAAAAAAAAAGACACAGAATTTGAATTCTAAACTGTGACACAGTAATTCCTGATGGAAAAGTAAGATTGAAACCAATTCATAGCAGCACCCTGAAAACCAACCTGAGTCACATGGCATAAAAGGAGAGAATGATCAATAGTGTTGAATGCTGATGAGAAATCCAGCTGTAATAGCAACACATGTCTATCAGCATAATGATACCAAAGAGGTTTCTGTACTGTGGGATTGATGCAAACTCGGTTTGGGGATGGAAACACATTTCACTAGGAAGGAAACAATCTGCTGTGCTACTACTTTCTCAGTAACTTTAGCAAGAAATTAAATATTTGAAATTGGTTTATAACTCTTAGGGACTGAAGGGTCCAGAATAGGCTTCTTCAACAAAGGTTTGATGAGTAAGCATTTCCACCTCTCAAGCGCAATACCTTGTGAAAGGCTAGTATTGAGAAATTCAAGAATAAATGGAGGCAAAGCCTTCTGACATTACTTAAATAAGTAAGCTGGGACCTCACTGAGGATGTAATGACGGGAAGAGAATGAGGGAAATAGCTCCTATCTGGGACTACAGATTCAGGACTACCATCTGATGGGATTGGTTCCAGAGGCAATTCAGGAAAGTGTAAGAAAGCACAGCAGAGGATCCCTGAAAATGCACAATTTTATTCATAAGTAATATGGCATAATGATCTGATGAAATAGCTTGCCTAATTAATTTATTACTGGAGGTGAGCAACTCGCAATATTTATGGTCCAAAGGTAGTTTGGACTTTCTCCAGTGATGTTCAGCTCAACATATTTTCCTCCTTGCATGAAACAGTGTATGGTGCTCATTTTCGAAACAAATGGACATCTCAAAATGGCCAAAAAGGTCCATTTGTCGAAAACATCCAAATTGCGATTTTCGAAACTGCAGTTCATCCAAATAGCAAGTGTGGCAATACTTATGTACTTATGAGATATGCTTTGAATGGGACAAGGGCAGGCCCAAAATTAGGTCATCTTTTAGCGATAATGGAATGGGAAGAAATGTCCAAGATAAAAAAGGATGTTTTTATCTAGACCTGTTTGAATCATATCCACAGTACAAAAATGTACCATGATTGAGCAGCTGATCACTGGAGGGATGAAGGCATGACCCCTCCTTAATCTACTAGTGATTACTGACCCCCTCCCACCTCCCTAAGAAGTGAAAGTGACAGTGGATACCAGGATCTATGACAACTTTAGGAATTATGGCCATTCCTAGTAGAGCAGTAAGCAAGTGTAGGGAGTAGACTAGTAGTCAGCGAAGTGGACTTTGAACAACTGGACCCAGGTGTAACTCCCACTTTAACTCTTATTTCTATACAAATATGTGAGCCCTTCTGGAATATATAAATTCAGGTACAGTAGGTATTTCTAAGTCACCTGCAAGCATGATGGCTACTATAGATGGCTACCTTTAGATACAATAGGTGGAATTTGTACCTGGGTCTCGTTGTTTAAAGTCTACTGCAATGCACACTGGGCTGCTCTACTCTGCAGGGACGTGTGGCCATTTTTGCACAAATGATCAGACAGACATTATTGTGCCTGATTTTTTGCCATTCATATTTTGGAAATTTTATTTTGGAAAATGGCTGTTCATTTTGGATGTTTTAAGTGCAATAACATCCTTCTCACGTATTTTCAAACAGGAAATCCAAATGTTTTTCCTGTTTTGAATGTTATGAGCAGAATGCCCCAATTCTGACTTGGATGTTCTTTCAAAAATACCCCTCTATGTGATCCAAGGCAAGCTATAAGGATGTCATTCTGAGGACAAGATCACCAAGAACAGAAAGAAGCAGCAAGACCACATCAACAACTTCTCCTCATAAGATAAAGATGAATAATGGTATGTAAGAATGTTACCTCTAGAAACAAAAATACTTTAGTCAAAACATAGTAAATGACTGTAGAAAAAGACCTGCACGGTCCATCCAGTCTGCCCAAAAAGACAAACTCATATGTGTATACCTTACCTTGATTTGTACCTGCCTTATTCAGGGCACAGACCGTACAAGTCTGCCCAGCAGTATTTCCCGCCTCCCAACCACCAGTCCCGCCTCCCATCACCAGCTCTGGCACAGACCGTATAAGTCTGCCCTCCACTAATCTCGCCTCCCAACCACCAACCCCTCTTCCTCCCACCTGCTCCCCACCAGGAATGAATAACCAAAAGATTATGCAATGGTTTTGCCGTAACAGACTATGAATGAATAGGAAAGGAGAGTAAGAAGTAATTGATCCAGGAAAGAGGAGTAGTACGGAAAGAGGAAGTCATGAATGCACAAGTCCTACAGACCACAAGATCTAAAGAATTAAAATCAGAAACTGAAGTCTTTATTGCATAAGTCTTCACATCCCCTTTCACAGCAAACCCAAGTTAACCTTGGCTTCAAAAATTGCCTTAATAAAGCCCACAATAAGTTAAATGGATCCCACCTCTATCCAATCACAACAGCTGAGCTAATTCAAATAACTTTGGCTGACAAAGCAAGCATTCTGTTATATGAAGTGAATTTGAAAAAACACCTAAACATGCTGTGCACAGAAACATAGAAACATGACGGCAGATAAAGGCCATATGACCCATCCAGTCTGCTCATCCTCTGTAACCCCTAATTCTTCCTGTTCCTAAGCGATCCCACATGCTTATCCCCATGCCTTTTTAAATTCTGGAACAGTCCTCGACTCCACCACCTCCACCGGGAGGCCATTCCACGCCTCCACCACCCTTTCTGTGAAATAATACTTCCTTAGGTTACTCCTGAGCCTATTCCCTCTTAACTTTGTTGTATGCCCCCTCAGAGCTACTGAGATAACTCCAAGATACAGTTATTCAAATGTATACATTGGAGGACAACCATAAGAAACTTTCAATGTGTTTGAATATCTCTTGGGGCACTGTTAGGTCCATCATTATAAAGTAGAAATAGTCTGACATCACCAAGGCATTGCACTGATAATCAGTGTCTGTGGGTTAAGGAACCTGCTATGAAAGATCAATGTGAGGTGTAAGATAACTTCCAAACGATGACAGAAGTCTCTGGCTGAGATGGAGAAAAATGTTGATTGTTCAACAATTTCAAGATTACCCCATCACAAAAATGGCTTGAACGTGAGGGTGGTCAGATAGAAGTCACTACTGAAGAAAGCAATATGATGTGCCACATGGTGTTTGCATAAAAACACGGGGGTACACTGCATGCATGTGGGAAAAGATTTTGTGGTCTCATGAGATCAATGTGGAACTTTATGGTCTTAATGTTAAGCAATATGTGTAGCATAAAACAAATATATTACATCATCTAACGCCCATCCTACAATAAAGCCTAATGGTAGCAGCATTATATTGTGGGGATACATTAGCGGCAGCAGGGACAAGGAGTCTTGTGAACATCAAGGGAAAAGTGAGTGGTACAAAGTACAGGTAGATACTGGTGGAAAACCAGTTCCAATCAGCCTCAGACCTTGGACTGGGAAGATGGTTCACCATTCAGGAGGACAATGCTTCTAAGTGCAAAACAAATGCAACAATGGAGTTGCTCAGCAAGAAGAGAATGTTTTTTTCAGCCAAAGCTCAAAACTCAGTCCAAGAGAAAATGTGTGGCAAAGACATGAAGACTTCAGTCCACAGATGATCCTCAGTCTAATTTAAAGAGCTTGAAGAATAGGTAGACACTGCACAGTTACCATGTACAAAGTTGGTAAATATCTGTTAAACTGCTACATAAGGGGCTTCTGCCATATATTAGCTCAAGGAAAGTGAAATCTTGTTGTATCTAGACTTTTTGTTTTCTTATTCATAATTATTTTGGAAAATTTCTATAATTATCCTTTCAAATTGAAAATGTAGAGTATGTACATAGATCAATGTAACAAACTCGTACTTTAATGCATTCTAAATTGGCATTTTTGAGATAGCCAATTGTGAAAAATGTACATGAATGTGAAGACATTTGCAAGACTTGGAGGGGCATAATCGAAAGGGACACTCAAGTTTTCCTGGGGACGTCCTCGCAGGATGGCTCCAGCAAGGGGCGGGGAAACCCGTATTATCGAAACAAGATGGGCAGCCATCTTTCATTTTGATAATACGGTTGGGGACGCCCAAATCAGCAAATTTAGGTCAACCTTAGAGATGGTCGTCCCCAGGACTTGGTCATTTCTGATTTCCAGTGATAATGGAAAGCGAGGACGCCCATCTCAGAAACAACCAAATCCAACTCATTTGGTTGTGGGAGGATCAAGCATTTGTAGTGCACTGGTCCCCCTAACATGCCAGGACACAAACCGGGCACCCTAGGGGGTACTGCAGTGGACTAACTGATGCACTAACTGAACGGAAAAGGCCCTTCCCTTACCGATCGCTTAGCAAGTCGGAAAGGAACGGGCATGCATGAAGGAAATCACATGCAAATGAGCTGCTCACTGTTAGCTCATTTGCACATGATTTCCTTCCCAAGGAGGGGAAGCCAGTGCAGAGCAGCCAAGCATTATGCGTGGCTGCTCTGCGCATGCCAAAGACGGCTTCATACATGCAGACAAGCTTCGTGTATAATAACCGTCTACAACCTTAAATAAATTGCCATCTACAACCTTAGAAAAATACAAGTCCAGGTGAAAATGTCCAAGTGCTCGTCAGGGACGTCTTTCTTTCTTTCTTTCTTTCGAGTATGGGTGAAGGACGTCCTTCGCTATGCCTCTGTCCCTGTGACGGCAGTTGAGGACGTCCAAAATGTGCATGTTTCTGTGAGAAGGACATCCATGCCTGGATGTTTCTGTGAGAAGGACGTCCATGCCTGCTATGCCTCCAACACCCCCTTTATTTATTTGGATTTTGGATCACAAGTGGCAGCAGTGGGATTTGAGCCTGCCACCTCTGGATTGCAAGACCAGTGCTCTAACCACTAGGCCACTCATCCACTCCCTTGAACTTTGGCCATCCCTGTGGTGGGTGGGGGGGGGGGCAGTTGAGACCGTCCAAAATGTTTGAAAGAAGGACGTCCATGCCTTCGTTATGCCTCTTCTGACATACACATACCTCCCTCCCCAGGGACCTGCATACTGCCCCTCCCCCACCGGGACGGCCAAATTTCAAGGGAGTGGAGTGGAGGAGTGGCCTAGTGGTTAGAGCACTGGTCTTGCAATTGCGAGGTGGCCAGTTTAAATCCCACTGCTGCTACTTGTGATCCAAAATCCAAATAAAGGGGGTGTCGGAAGCATAGCAGGCATGGACATCCTTCTCACAGAAACATCCACATTTTGGACATCCTCAACTGCCATCACAGGGATGGAGGCATAGCGAAGGATGTCCTTCACCCATACGCTAAAAAAAAAAAAAGACAAAAGTTTTTAAAGTTTTTTTTCAGGGTGGGAGGTGGTTAGTGACCACTGGGGGAGTCAGGGGAGGTTATCCCCGATTCCCTCCGGTGGTCATTTGGTCATTTAGGACACATTTTTGTGGCTTGGTCGTAAAAAAAAAGGACCAAGTAAAGTCGGTCAAGTGTTCGTCAGGGACGCCCTTCTTTTCTCCATTATCGCTTGAGGATGCCCATTTGTTAGGCACGCCCCAGTCCCGCCTTCACTAAGCCTCCGACACGCCCCCAGGAACTTTGGTCGTCCCCGCGATGAGAAGCAGTTGGGGATGCCCAAAATCGGCTTTCGATTATGATGATTTGGGCGACCCTGAGAGAAGGACGCACATCTCCCGATTTGTG